>NW_024530599.1:1946078-2192068 GCF_017590135.1 Pyrgilauda ruficollis
CTGCCCTGAAACTTGGATTTGATTTACTGCATATCTTTACAAACTGGTTCCCATTAATTAATCATTGGAAAATATATACATGAATACTTGATACATTTATAGTGATTTCATGTTTAGCACTTAGTTTAACCAACCCTTATGGAAAGAAGCAGCATCATGAATATCAAACTGATGGTGTGTTAACATCAAGCTACTGCTGAAAGCACGTGGACTGCTGGGGATGTCTCAGATGCAGTGTTCAGTTTCTGCCTTTGAAGGATCATAATCTTGTATCCTGAAGGATCTGCCCTTTACAAAAGTGTGTAACTTGCTGTTTCAGACCTTGCCAGGGTAAAGAAAGCAAGCTCAGAGTCTTGTTGATTTTGAATGGCAAAGGAGAAGTTATTTTGAGACAAGCTCAAATATGTGCACTAATGAGTTACAGTAAGGGCCCTTAATTATTAAGAAATATGCTGACCTGAAGTAGTTATATTTTTAGTAACTGGAGGCTGTTACATAATGGTTATACCAGCAATTTTTTTTATTTCCTTCATATTCTTCAGTGACATATTTTTATGTAAAGAGGACCTTACAGGGCTGCTTCCCCTCCTTCCTCCTTTTCTTACTGATTTGCTAGGCTACTTAATGGGAAACTCTGAGAACCTCCAAAAATTCTTAACAGCAATGCAGAAAACTTAATAAGGTTATTCTCTCTGCTGTCTTTGTAATTCTAACAAAAAATTATGGGAGAACAATTACAGTTTGATCTCTTCTCACACCCTGGGGTGATCTTTTTTAACATGATTGGTGTCTGTTTAGCCTTCAGCATTAGAAGAGACTTCTGGAAAACAACACAGATACTCCTATCCTCACACACCTCATTCTGTTATTTCAGTGTGTACATATTGATATGTAATAGGCATCAATGCTTAGAAGTTTCATTCTAAGGCATGGATCTGTTCAGACTGCAATATTCACCAAATGCAATATGTATGAGCTGTGAATATTTTATAGTGGAAGTGGTGTTTTGGTAGTGGTTTGTTTTTTGATTTTTTTTTTTTTTTTGGTGGGTTTCCGGTGTTTTTTTCATTAAAACAAACAAAAAAAATGAAAAACAAACAAAAAACTATATAACATAATTTACCTTTAGTAAATTTCCCCTGTAGTCAGATTTGGTGAGTGATATACCTGAACTTCCATCATTCCTGGAGAAAAATCAGCAAGTACATGTCATGTTAGTGCTGCTGTTTGCTCCTTGCTCACTGTACACATGTAACACTTAGGAGCATAAATAAAAGCTATAAACAAACACTTTCAGGGCCAGGATCCACTAAAACAAATACAATCCATGCCAAATCCCAGCACATATGCATGTAGCTAGAAAAGATAAGCTTTAACCTGGCTTAGAAATCCAAACAACGTTTGGGCAAACTTTTTAACTGTCATTCATTGTGAGAGATGTCCTTCATTTTGGAGCTGCTTTCACCTCTGGCCCGCATGCACTTGAAGTAGGCTCACTACTTTTGTAATTATTTATGGAAGTGGCTATTGTAATTATTTATGGAAGGAAAAACTGAATAATGGAGCTGAGAAGTTCTAAAGTGTTATTGTTGGGAAAGGTCAATATTAGTACATCCGTTAGAAATGTTTTGGGTTTAGAAATTTTTCTCATGAGGTTGCTTTCTCTCTTCAAGCACTGGCTTTAACAGCTTAAAGTTTTTAAGTGTTAATAGAGCTAAAATCCTGTTCACTCAATGAAGAGTGTGTTTGAATTCTCACTCTGTACTAATGTTTTATTATGTGAGTCCATTTTATATTAACTTCCAGTAACTGTACTTTCAGTTTCAAAATTGAAACTTGAAAAATTGTGGCAAAATGTAGTCTGCAAGTATGTTCTGAGTATAACACAACTGGCATCGAATTGCTATTTATGTATGAAGAGCAAACATTCTGTAAATGAGTTTTTCTTAATTGGTTTTCACCAAATTGATATATGGTTCAGTTAACTAATCTGTCATCTATCACTAAGCAGTACTTCTGTTGTATTCAATCTTTTCTAGAATATGTGAGCATGTATATGCTTATTCTTTTAAAAGTTTTAATAGAAAAATAACATATGGGGGAAAAAAAGTATGTTTACATTTGAATGACCCCAATTTCAATATTTAATTGAACTCCTTTGTGTAAGACCATGGACTCTGTCTGAGTGAAATTTCTGTCCCCCAAATTTCTGGTCTCACTTTTTTTTCTCTACTACAGAAACAAACGAACATCTGCATCATGATTTAGTAAATGTGTAATTTGGCAACTTGGTATGAATACTATGAATTTATTTCTAGAGAAGTATTGCTCTAAAAGGTTCCAGTCAATGAACAGGTTCAGCTGCTTAAAATACATAACTCCACTAAGTATATATGACTAAATTTTTCTATATGAATGTCCAAAGGCATAACTCTCTCCTGCAAACATTAGGATCTATGACTTCAGGTGTACTTTTTCCCAAGAAATTATTTCCCAATGCTCGCTGTCAGGAACACAGTATATGGTTGAAGTATTTATGAAACTCAGCTAAAATGTCAAGACTCTCTAAACTGCTTCTGGTTCCCTGGTTGGCTAAAGCAAATATGGAAGGGCATGGCTGGGTGGAATTGGAGGATCTGAGCTCCCTTAGCAGCGACCTTCACAAAAATGTAGGGAGGAAATGCTCCATACAGAGCCTGCCTTTACCAGGTAAAGGTATTTTGGGCATTTTACTGGACATTTACAGGCTCCTAACAAACACAATATATAGAAAATCCTAACATTTCTGGGGAAAGAACAATTAATATAGTGTTGGCACCCAGACCATGTAATATTTGGAATTGTTTGGGCAAAAAAAGTGGGCAATCATAGCAGGCTAAAATCTGTGGGCTGTCAAAAGAAAGGAGCTGCAATCCCAGCTCACAGATGGTCACGATTCCCATTTCTGTTTAATGCAGCTAATGGAGCTAGATGCAGTGGTGATGCTGTTCACCTGAAGCCTAATATTGGTCAAGTTAATAAAAGTAATTATTTAATTCATTATGTTAATTCCAGATAATGATTTATAACTATAGTGATCCCCAGCAAAAAAATTCCCAACCAATGCAAAGGAGCAGGAAAAAGTGTGTGAGAATTGTGTGGTTGGTCTAGTGAGAATCTATCACTTAGATCCAGATGACACAAAGTATTTTACTCATCTAAAAAAACACAGTCCAAAGACCAAAGTTGAAGGAAGAGGGTGCTTGTATAAAAAAATAAAAATCCAAAAAACTTAAACCACTTTGCATTTCAATTTAGTAATACACATATGGTATGTCTTCTTTAGTGGTAGGTGCATATATGTATATATGTGTGTATTTTTATATATATATATATATACACACACAGATTATATGTATTTAGGGTGTTTTGGATTTTTGTTTTTGGGTTTTGTTGTCTGAGTGTTTTGCTTGTTTTTTTTTTTGTTTTGTTTTGTTTTTTTGTTTTTTTTTTAACCAGAGAATCTTCCGCAGCCTAGAGAGTTGTGTAATACCCTCTGTATCTGGTGGTTGCTGAAGAAACAGCAAGGTAGGACTTCATTCAGCTAGCTAATATAGTACACACAAAGAGATAATCAAATGAAATCCCTGGTATAAGTGTGTCCTATTGTTTAAACAGCACATTCTTGCTCTGGAAAAGAGACCCCATCCTGACAGAAGTATATCTGACAGTTTCCTCTACTTAACAATAGGCAATGCTGTAAATATGTTTTCTTGTATCAAAGGGAACACATCATTTGCTCTGCTGTGTAGCATTATGAATGGCATTTGGTTTAAAGTTTTCTGTCTTTTGTAGCATTCTCAAGTGATTTAATTTGCTCAGTGCAAAGTGAGAGATGCTATCATGACAGAAAGTTGCATACTTAAATATGAGAGGCAGATTTCTTCTTGCATTGAGGTCTCAATGGGGGTTTTGGAAGAGAGTTCCAAAATATTCTGTTTCATGTAAAATACCATCATTTGTAATCACCAGCGTTGAGTTAAATAATGTAATCAGAGTGAGGGTCGCTCACAGTATATTTTATTTCCATTATGCAAATGGTGAAGTTAGATCTGTGGTAAGCCTTGTCATAGAAGTGACTGCAGAGACACATGAAAAATGTGCTGAAATATCATGGAAAGGTGGTAACCTACTTGATATCATCAGCCCATTCTTGGGTTCATTTTCATCCTTTCCTGTTTTCCTTTTTCCTCACAGTACCATTTATTTTAATGAAAGAAATTCTCTTTCCCTGGTGTCAGTCTTGGAAAGCTGTTGAAAATAGGAGCATTTTAAAAACTGTATTTTGTTGTTAAACATGGGGAGATGGTGTTTCTTGTAGTCTTAGTTCTCATTAAATGGGAGGGTTTCTGCTGGCTTGCTGCTGTTTCTCCAAGCTGTTTCTTTGTTTTCTACCTGGAAAACAGCCAAAGTCAAGGCAGATATAAACATATATATATTGATATTTATCTAAGTTTACTGGAGCAGTTCCTGATATTCATTGTAAAACAGAGTCAGAAGTAAGGCTACATGTACAGGACATGCTTTCAGTAAGTATAGGGCATTCTGTGGTTCAAGGTATGATGAAGGAAATCTACCCATTTATTGATGGATAAGTTCCTACACTCCAGGAGGAATTTCCAACAGTAGTTGAGTACCTGAAGGGTCCTTTACTGTCCCAGTAAATATAAACATATGCACTTCATGCCTGCTCTTGGATATAGTATTTGTGATTGAGTCATGACAACTTGTAGATTCAGAAAAAGTGCTACTGTGAACACTGTAAATTCCTGCAGCAATGAAAATGGAAATCTGTTGTGTTTTAAAGTATTCAAAGGGCCCCTTTCAAAATGCTCTGCTATTGTTTCAAAAGGCTGTGCTATTCTCAGAGTCCTCAAATTCATGTTGGTGTTTCTCTATGCTGCAGCATCCCATGGGAAGAGAGTTACCTAATAATTACCCGGTGGTATTTATTCTTCTGTCTAAAAAGGAATTTTTAATGTGATAAAGCTTTGGATTGATTTAGGTAATTAGTATTTAAGTTTTATTAAATAGTATTTCAATATTTTAAGAGTACAGAACATATATTTTTAGCATAAATGTGCATGCTTGTTTTCTGAAATGTCAAATATCTGTGCCACTCTGGGGGAAAAAAAATCAAATTTCTATTAAGATATGCTGAATGAGTGTCCCTGTTCCCAAGCAACGCCCTTTGCTGGTGTTTGCATTACTTTAGTCTGTTTCTAAGAGACAGTCATGCACACGTTGATTGCAAGTACATGTATGACAAAATATTTCATTAGTGTGCTCACAGGATTTTACATTTGATGTGATGGGAAACAACACTTTGCATTAAGCACGTGATGCTTTCTTTTTCCCTTAACACCCACAGCAAAGGAGGCACACCTGGAGAGAAACTGCTCTTACCTGTACACACACTGTTACATTCAGTATAATAATTCTCCTTCCTTCCTCTCCACAGCATCCATTCTATGTGTCTTTTTTGTTTTTCTGCTCATGTTTTGTCCAAAGATATGTCCAAATTATCCAGTAGGGCTGGCCTATATTGACCTCTATATCCCCTTGAAGGTTTGGATATTCTCAAAGGTTTATCTGTGCTCAGTTGAAAGAAGCTTCACCTCTGCACCTAAGGATGTTCATGGATAACAACACTGCTGCAGTAGATCTGGCTGTATTCTGAAATACAGAAACCCTGAAAGACACCATTTGGGATTATTGCATTTTTGTTGAGTCTTTTAAATCATATCTCAACTCTGTTGTCATATGTATTCCTAAAGCCCCCAAAGCCACCTTCAGCCTTTCATCAGCAAAACTTTGTGTCTATGGCATGAGAAGACATTCCCTCCATCAATGACAGGATCTTTTAGAACATCCATCTGCAACTGTCATGCATCTCAGTCATTGAGATTCAGAAACTTGTGTGCTTCAGTAGTGTTTGCAAACCAAGGGTACAAGAGTGGAGCTGTGCATTTCAGCAGTGACATCTCTGTGCATGTGCATCTTCCTGGGATTGCCAGAAACACAATTTCGAGTTCACCATTCTGAGTTTGAAAGATCTGGGATATGAGCACAGCCAGTTATTCATATTCAGAGGTTTCATGTTCAGGTTTACTAACAGAAAATAAGCTTCCAAGGACAAGGACCTTAACTGGAGAGTCAGGGTTTATAGGGTTTGCCTCTGGGTTTCATATGGAAGTATAGGTTTTAACATACTTGTAAATCTTTCCAATTGGCTGGCAGAGGAAATACTTCCATACATGTAAACAGAGAAAAATCCTTAGTCAGAAGAGACTGAGCATAGAAGATAAAACATGAACCTAGATGAAAACAAACTTATCTCTTAAAGCAAATCTGAACACATATAAACAGAGACATTGGCTAAAAAGACCCATGAAAACAGTCCTTAGTCTACCTCACCTCCCTCAAGGAATAAAAATTGTCCTGAAGAAGGGATAGTTTAAGCTCTTGTCTCTAAGTATTCAGAGTAAATACTTTTGCTCTGATTGTGATATGGTTGCCCATTGTGAAAATTAAAGGGAAAATTCAAATTATATTATACCTTGCTAGTAGAAAAAAATAAATACGGACCAGAAAACATAATAGTAGTGATGGAATTACATCTCAATATCCTGGAAATGCAGATGGACTCTGCTGCTATATAGCAGCACAGGGTGAGGAGAAGAAAAGATAGCTGGCTTCAGGAGAAAGACTGTAAACATTACATCTGAGTTCATGCAAACCAAGGGCAAAATTCTTGTCTTTTTTTCTTGCCCATCTCTCTTGCCCACTTTCAGCTGAGTGGGAATAATTTTTTCTTAATCCTGAACACCTGAATATTTGCTGTTTAGCAGCTCCAGGCAAAGTTCCACACTGCAGCCCTGGCTTCCCTCAAACACAGATCCACTTCCACGTGCTGCTACACTTGAGAGTGCTCAGTGTCACCAGCAAGATTTTGGGGGCTGCAGGTTCAGCTCTCAGGCTCTGTCTGCACAAGCTGTTCCATAGTTTTGCTCTCAGTGATAACAGATTTCGAAGGACAATTTTCAGGAACACATAAGGCCTGCTTTTTTCTTCCCTAATGATCTTTATTTGGAATTTATTTCTTTCATAGTTTTGATATTTAATTAACAAATGTGAATCCCTTTGTGGGTATATACTATAGAGAATAATTTTAGCTATTCCTGTTGATATTATTAAGAAATAGCTCTATTGGAAATGCAGTCAAAGGATTTGAGTTTCATTTTCTATTTTTCTGCTTTCTTTTGTATGAAAATTATAACCCTGATTTTCTTTTTTCTCAGTTCCTTCTGTGAAAGAAAAGCCAGAAGCAGACTGGGTTTAGGGATTCATCCAATGCTTTCTCAGTTGTGGGCATTCACTTTAAGTGTTAAGACGTGGAGGAACGGATTTAATTTCATACATAGGTGGTAGTTTTAAATTGCCAAATCTGAACCTTGTAGCATATGGTCCTCAACTCCCGTGCAGACCTAATTGATATTTGACATTCATGGCAGGCAGGGCTCCTGCATCCACCCAGCAGTGTGGAATACCAGCTGTTATTGTGGATTTACTGCCTTGGAATGAGTCTGGGGCTTTGAGGGAGGAGAGGAAGAGGAGAAGGGGATTGAGATGTGGTTTGCTCTGGGTTTTTTGTTTGATTTTTTTGTCTTTTAACTTGAGTGTTGTATTATTTGTCTTCTTAGGAATAGATGATAGCCAATACCTTTTTAGGTTGATTTGAAGAGTGTTTCTGAAGGCAAAAAAAAAAGTTCAAAAGGAATTAAATATTACTAAATCATTATTTACAATTAAACAAATACCTATGCTGAGATATTTAAAGAAATTAATTTTATACCTGAGTTTAATATATAGCATGCAAATTTAGGCATACTGCTAGGGATAAATGAGAAAGAAAACATAAGTAATCGGCATACAAGCAGATATTGCTTCAAAGAAATTAATAAAAATGAGAATAGCAGCAGCCACAGTCTTTAACAGTTATCTTCTCCCCCACCTTGTTTTCTTTTCTTCCTTGATTGTAATGGGGAGAGGAGATGAGTTCTGTGGTGTAGCTCCCCTCCCATACATTGCATTCATGTATTTATCATCATAGGTCTGCCTATTTTCCTTATGGCATAAGGTAATAAATAAATGAGAAATGGAGGGAGGGGTTACTCTCCCAGTCCTTAAAGAAGTTTGGGGTTTTTTTTCTCTCACATTCACACAATTTCCTTTTGTTTCTCTGTTCTGTGTCATTTCCAAATACACAATGCCTTGTCACCTCTGTCCCAGTAATAACTGTGGGCATTGTACTGTTTTATATACTAAGGGCTGAATAATAATAAAAAAGAGCTTTGTTTTTCAAGGTGAATCAGCTCTCTATTAATAGTTTGAGATATTTCACAGTTATAACTAGCATATTACCTGTATGTACAAGGACTGACCTCTGAACTATTTCTTCCCAAAGCCAGTGAAAATGTCTTTTTCTCATAAAGAAAGTTGCTATGCAAAATGAGAGATCAAACAAATTAATTTAAAAGGCATGTGACATATCTGGGAAGAGAGACATTTAATCAGTCATTTCATGAATCAGAAGTGCAGACAGCTGGTTTTGCAACATTTTTTTGCAAAATATCTAAATATACTCAGGCAAAAGCACTCAGAGAGTGCAATTTACCTGGTAAAGCTAGAGAGAGGAAAATGAGGAGATTTATTGAGGAGCTGCAGTAAGCCTGCTCACTTAGCCAGGCTCTCTCTGCTCTCAGGTGTGGAGTGTCACTGGAGAAGGGAGAAATCTTGTGAATAACAGAACATTCCTCTGAGTTCTAAAATAGCATTTGGAGCTTTGCTTTACCCTTCATGCCTTTTGTATGGGTTTGTTTGCTGAGTAAAGGCAAGAAACCCATCCCTACCCTCCTTCCCCTACTGTTTTATATAGTGGAGGGAATAGGAGGATGGCATAAGGCAGCTGGACTAACTGGAAAGAGATTTCTTCAGGCATCAGGCATGGTTCTTTATGAATTCTAACCATGCAGATCAAATTCCTACTGAATTCCTGAACTACTCCTTTGACTTCACTAGGATTTAGCTTGAATCCTAGGTGAAAAGGATGTTTCAATGGTGACAGCTGTGCTAAATAGCTTTCTCATTCAAATGTCAGAGGCCATGACCCTTAACAACGCTGAGAATGTGTTTGGGTACATGCTTACATGATCCCAGAGAGACACACTGTCCACTGAAATGGCTGGCAGCTCAGCAGCTTTTGAGTAGCTTGCTGGAATGCTTGCATTCAAGGAAACATTATGGCCTCCGTTAAAATCACTCTTTCCCTAACTGTTCATGGTATATGGCAGGTATATGCTGTATGGATTGTGAGGGTTTGCAGATGGGGTTTTGTTATTGTGAGAAAACATGTGTTGATGGTGTAACTCTGCAGGATAGCAAGCAACCATGGGACAACATGTCTATGGAATTAAATTTGGACTCCTTCTCTCTTCTATAGAGTTATCATTAGATGTGTGTGGTGAGAAATTGCACTGCAGGTCAGCTCTCATGAAAATTCAGATGGCTGGCAGGTGATTCGCAGATAGCTGTAAGCACAAGTGATTTGGAAACAGCAGGTGAAATTCCCTTGCAACAGTTTGCCAAACGAATTTGTTGAGAATAAATTCCTATTAGAGTTGTTTAGAGATTCTGAGAATGTATCTGGGATTTTCCTGATGTTGTAATAAGATCCCAAGATTTTAAAAGAGCATATGAAATTTCTCATACAATCTAAGCAAGGCACTCATTAGTAAATGAAAATGGGAAGAAATATGTAGCCATCCTCATATGCTGACATTCCCACTTTGGATGGAATCCAAGTGAATATTGTGGCACTGCAACTTATTTTAGCTTTGTTGCCAGGTGAAAAAAATTGGCTGTAAATTAGATTAAGTATTTATTTGTACTGAGACAAAACCCCATCATTTTGGACAAATACTTGTTAGTGACCAATAAACCTCAACTAAGTCTTCCAAGGTACATTTCTGCCTGTGAGAGAGCAGAGAGACCAACCTATAACTTCTTCATTATTCAAATATACAATCCACTAAGTCTGGTTTGTGATACTAGTGCAGACCTGTCCTTGAGCCAACTAAGTATTGTTAAATGCTGAAGGGTCAGAGCAGCACCTTCTACATGGCCAGATGTCCTAGTTGAGTTTTGTTGTAAAAGGGAAAAGGAAAGTCTGCCTGTCTGCTGAAAATCACAGGAACATTGCAAAGAACTAGCCCAAAGCAAATCAAAATTACTGGATGAATTGCTGAAGAAATAGGATTATAATAAATGACAAGAGAATCTTATGTTAAATGAAAGTATCAACGGATTATTAATCCTTTTTAATAATGAAAACACCAGCACAAATCAAAGCATTTAACTAAATAATTCAGTTAATGGATTAGTTATTTCTGTCACTGATGTCAAATATGTGAACAGATTACCTGTTTTGCATTTAATAGATTGTGACTTTTTTTGAAGTAAAAAAAGAGTGCTTACTGCCTTCAAGATCTTGATTATGATGCAAGTGCAGCAGTGTGTACGTTTTAATGACTTACACAGCAGAAAAACTGTCAAATCTCACAACAACAAAACATGTCTCCACAATGATGAGAGAATTCAGTCTCCAGTTCCAGATGAGATTTTAAGCTCTGGCTGAAGCAACATAAAGTTTGAGTGACAAATCAAAGAAAGCAATGCTTAAAGCAAAGAGGAAATTGTAGGTAACAGGCTATAGAGAAAAGCCACATTCAAATGAAACAAAACACATATGATTGAAGAGGGCAGATAAAGGAAACCTACAGCAGAAAACAGGAGCAGGTCAAATACAATGAGTTATGGGAGACCTTGAGGAAAGAGATCAGAGAGGACATTAAAAAATAGATTGTCAACATCATATGGGGTACTCTCAAATGAGAGAACTACAAGAGGATAAGCAGCTTTTGATGTGGAGGTACCAGCAGATGTTCTTTCAGAAAGACAATGATTACACAGTGTGCAAAGAGAGATGGAAAAGGAGCCCCACAGAGTGCTGAAGAGTGTCACCAGTGACTTTTTGCATACAGCACTAGAAATACTCAGTGCAAACATCGTTGATGGCTTCCCATTAGAAATGAAAGGTGTGAGGAATAGCTTCCTTTCTTTTTATTTTTTCTCCTCTCCCTGTTTCTTCTTGCCACTTTATAGGTTATTAAAAGAAACAGAGTTAAGTCAGTTCATACCACAAAGGCTGAAAAAAGCACTTAAAAATGCCTGAAAGTAACACAAAGGACTGACAAAACCCAGCTCTCAACATACAGAAGAACTTGTTAGAGATTGTAATATGGGTCACTTTGACAGAGATGCAGCTGTATTGCATTAGCAAAATAAGTTTTCCAGGAAGGGCAGTTAGCAGCTTCACAGCTTCACTGAGGACATTTTCAAAGCAAATAAAAGGAATGTAGCTTTGTGTTGCATCCATAGAAGTATAGAATAGTTTGGGTAGGAAGGGACCTTTTAAAAGTCACCTCATCCAACCTCCCTGCCATGAGCAGAGAAATCTTCGGCTGGCTCACGTTGCTCAGAGCACCATCCAACCTATTTTCAGAGATGGGGCATCCACAGCCTCTCAGGCTAAAACCTGGGCCAGTGTTTCACCACCCTTCTTCCTAACATTTAATCTAGACTATCCCTCTATTATCCAAAACCATTACCCATTTTCCAGTTGTATCAGGCTGTGCTAAAGTGTCTGTCCCTGACTGAGTGCAGAAAGCTGCAGTAAGGTCTCCCTGGAACCTTCTCCTCTCCAGGCTCAACAACCCAATTTTTTCTCCATGGGAGAGGTGCTTCATCCCTCTGATCATCTTCATATTTCCAAAGGTCCATGTTCTTGTCACGGTGGGGACCCCAGAGCTGGATGCAACACTCCAGGTGGGGCCTTGATGGCAGGTATAAGGTGTATTATAAAGGGCTTTTTGTCAATGTCTCTTAGTAGAGTAGAGAGCAGTAAATAATTACTCCTTCTCCAGCATTTACGATTCAGTTTAGCCAGATAAGTGCTTTGTGTTCTACAACATGATTATGGGGTGCAGTTGCAAGGGGAGAAAAAATAGAACAGAATCAATGACTAAACTTGAAAAAATCAAGTATTTCAAAGGTAGCTACCACCTGGCACCTGGGTGTCAGAGTACCAATTAGCATATAGTGGCTTTAATTACCTTTTCAAACCTTTATGTGAGTAGTGAGCTATGACACAAAAAAAACCCAAAAAAACTCTCAGTGAAAAAGTTAGTTTGCGTGTCTTAATTCCTTAATTGGCTTTTATATTACTAATATGAGTAACATAGGAGTATATATAATGAGTATATGAGTGTCTATATAATGAATATATATATGGAAGTAATATGGGAAAGGGAGAGGCTTTCTTTGTATTTACAATTGATATTAGAATTGAGACTTTCTACACTAGAGACTCTGCAAGGGAACCTCTTTAACACAGGGAACTTAATGTGAGAGTGATTGTGAAATGGCTTTTAGTCAAGCAAGGAGTACTTCAGCATCTCCTGGGGAAGATTGTCTTCCTCTTGCGTAGCAGGTGAGAGCTGGCTGACGTCTATAGATTGTGATTTAACTCTGTCTTCGCTTGCTCTGAAGAGGCTGACCCAGAGCAGCATTTCCAGAGGTGCTGTGGCACTGTTCCACCAGTGCAGGGAGCTGAGCCATGCCATGGCCCGTGCTGGGGGAGGGCAGCTCTGTTGTGTGACCATTGCATTGCTCTCAGCACCCAGTGCCCTCCTGTCATGCATCTGCTAGCCTGGCTGACTGTGCCACGTTGGGTTCATGCTTTTTCTTCCATCTTTGCAAGGTGAAAACAGCATTTTGAGTTTTTATTTTGTCATAGGTATCCAGCTGCCTTGAAATATTCTACAGATGTTGTAATGCTCTTCATCCTTTATAGGGGTGTACAGGTACCTAGACTCAAGTTTCAAAGCTCTTCTGATAGTTTCCTATTATGGCAAATAATTTCTGATAAGTTTTAGTTTGTTTTACTTTGGTTTGTAGAGGTTCCTAGGATCAGTCAGGAACATTATCGATGAAGTTCTTGAATTGTTGGATCACATCACAAATTAAAAGTCTTGAAGTATATCCAGTTATATATAACCAATGCTATATTTTAACATTGTTTTCTGGAATAGTTTATAATGATTTTAATAAATTCCTAAGCAATTTTCTCAGTAAATCTGAAGTATGGGGATCACAGTGAGAAAATAATGCTTCTGTCATTCTGTGTCATCCTGTCTTTTCCTGAAAGAGATGAAAACCTCAAATCAGACTGAATCTTTTCTCTAACCACTATCTTCTATTTCTCTAGAAGAGGAATGGATTAGTCCATTTTCAAGGTGAAAGAAAAGAAGCAAAATTAATTTGCAAAAGGTTGTGTAGGAAGTCTGATAGAGTGCTGGGAACAGAACTTGGGAGTTACATGACACATATTTAATCCAATAGATGACACTGCCTTGTGGAAATTGCTTAAAATCTCTTTACTTAGCTAGACCAACTGTAAAATCCAGCTAATAAAGCTTAACCACCCTTGTAAAGCACTTTGAGGCCTACATAGAAAAAAGCACAGTGTGACTACAAAGCCAAGACAGACTGGTTTTTATCTTTACTTCATGAGTAAATAGGAACAAAGATCGGAGCAACTTGGTGTGACTCAAAGAGTAGTTAGACTATAAAGCTGGAAGATGTCAGTCTTCATCTTGAGTTTGATGCTTTCAAATGTTTTGTCCTGGGAGGAGAGCTGTCCTGATTGCATATGCAGATATTTTAAGTGATGAAGTTGTGCATTTTTTAGTTATGGGTGTCCAGAATAGCAGCTCTACAACTGTGAATGAGTTGGGCTAGCACTACCTACTCCTTCTGGAATTTAATACCACTGTTATATATTGCTGAAGGTGTCCCTTTCAGAAGACAAGAGAAATTGAAATAAAAGCAGCTTTTAAGGCTGTAAAGCTTTTCTTCCTCAGAAAGCCTTGTTGAAGAGCAAGTGAATGTTGCTGCCAGAAAGGACATTGCTTCATCTGTCACACCATGCACATTTCAGCATTAAAACAAGGTAACAAATAGGTAATATCTCCAGAAATTTTACACTAGGCACACAATTATTCCTGTTAAACAATTATTACATATTCATCTTACACAAGAAAATTACCTCAAAGAATGCTCTTTACTTTGGGTCGGGTGTAATGTAATATATTGTGGTAAATTATATGTTATATAAACTGAAAAGGAAAAAAAAACCTTAATCCAGATACAACAAAATTAGGTAATCATCAGGTAAACTCTTATCTCAAATTCAACAGTGCATTTCTCCTGTGTTAATGAAAATATTTCATTTCCTCTCCTCATGCCTGTTTATACTCTTCCAATTACTCCATTGCAACGAGCACACCTTATCCACAGGCTTCCGAAGATCACCTTTAGCTCCCAGCATGTTGCTTAAAGAAAGCAGTGAATGGTAGTGTGTTAATAAGAGAAAAAAATGTCTTATGACATGTATTTCTCTTTTAAAAATGTGTGAGCAAATTATACACAGTACCACTGAAAACAGAGGATATAGGGTTGTCAAGCTTTGAAGAATTGTTAAGATGTGACACAGCACATATAATAACACAAAACAGAAACTTTCTGGGATTTCTTATTTTCAATTTGTGAATGTTAGTCATAGATTTTTGCCTCCTTATTTTTACTCTATTTGGCTTTCTGAAAAAAAAAAATTTTGTAAGGAAAATTAAAGAATTAAAAGCCTAAGAGAATAATACTTTTTGCTTATTTAGCAATAGAGAAAACAGTTCTCTATTGCATAATATGCATAATATGCATATCTGCTTATGCACATACTTATATCCTCATATAATTGAAAATTTTGATCTACCTCTAAATTAGATATCAGCAAAACACTAACCATACCAGTGAATTCAGCACTGTTACAGATTGGAACACCATAACATTTTATAACTGGGCTAAAATTACGTAGTATGTGACATTGAGAATATTTTCTAAAGGAGTGTCACTTTTCATTTGAGACAATAATGTAGACCTGGACTCTACACCTGAAGTCAAGTGGTGTGAATTTCTTACTCTTTAAGTAAAGTTTCACAGGCTTAGAACTGATTCACTTTCTGCCCCCTTCCCCAGTTATTAGCAACCTGATACTCATGTGACTGCTCACAGTTCTGTGACTTAAAACTGCTGTACCTTTAATCACCCTGTCATTTGAAAGTTACCCAATGACTGCAGATGGTACTGTAAAGGAACTGAATGCTGAGCATAATTGTGAACACCATTTCTGCTTCTTACTGTTTCCTTAATCCTTCCTCTCCAATTATGAGATATATTCCAATTTGAATTTTCCTTTCCAGTATTAGAGATCTATTGCCATGTATGGTCAGTATTTCATCAATTAAAAATGTATCACAATGAAATTATATTTGATCTTTCAACTTAAAAAAAGGCAAAACTAAATACAGAATGGCAAACAGTATTGGCAATTATTATTCTAATTGTTACTGAAGTTATGCTACCATTTACTACTTCCTTCTTTATTAAGAGTAAAACCACATTAAAGTGATTGTTCTGCTTTGTGGAACACTGATAGGAGAAAAAGATTGTACTTGGCAGATATTTTGTGCTATCCATTACTTTATGTCACAATTTTAAGTCACTGAATAAGGTGATTGTAGCTACTACTGCCCTCTTTAAAGATAGACCCTTTCACAATAATTTTGCTGTAATACAGTATTGTCAGGAAATGCAATATGCTTTAACTTTGTGAGAAAACCTCTCTAATTGGAATCGCTGGACCTTGACTGACTTGTCACAGCTATATTCAGGGTGAAGGTGAAATCTTTAAGAAGTCTGATTGGGGAAATTAGACCATGGCTTCTCTGAAAGGGGATGCATTCATATGAAAGATCTTTCTGCATCAATATTTTTCTCTTTTTTTTTCTTTTTTTTTTACTCTGTGAGAACAGGCAGGGAGCAGAGGGGAAAGAGGCAAAGGATGGCATTTGAACAGTCTGACATATTACAACTCAGCATTTAAAATACAGAAAAGATAAATAAACAGCTACTCTTGCTCTAGAAGAGTTAATAAATATCTCAGACATGGGAACAGGTGGGGGAATTGCAGCTAAAGCCATTGAGCTTAATGAGAATTAGTCATGCATTCTGATTGTTCAGATATTGGATGAGAGACCTGCAAGGCAAGTGCTTTTCCTAAGCTCCTAAAGTCAGACTAATAAATAGAAACAAATCATCTTCTAGTGATTAGCAGACATGTATATATAGAATTCATAACAGAAAAACATGACAGTTCCATTGCAGTGTAGCTAAACCACTGCTGAGACATCCACCTATTTTGTAGTGCTGCTATTATTGTTCTTATTTAGGAATTCTGGCATCTGGTCTCTAATGTTTTCCTAAAATATGAATGAATCAAAGGAAAATCAGCCCAACAGAAGTATGTGTGTTATGCTGTGGTGGTGGAGGATAGGCAGGAAGAAGAGCAAGGCTCAGGCTTAGCTTTGCCTGCCTCAGTTTCCTCACACAGTGAATGTCATTAAAGATGCAATGCATAGACTATGTTGATTTACTAGCACAAACAGATTATGGAGCCTGTGGTATGCAAGGGGTCTCTGAAGATAGTGGAAAACTTGAAATTAGTAGGTCAATTACTTTACATGTGGGTATTGCCAGAAAAAAAAATAGTTGACCTGAAATGATGTGTAAATTATGCTCCTGTGATTATTGGCCAGAATAACTTTCATCTAAAGCCTTCAAAGCATTGTTCAGCCAAATTTTATGCTGGGCTCAGGCTCTTAATTTACATAGTTAATTCCTGGCATATTTCTCTCAGTAACTTGTGCATATGCAACTCTCAGAATTTTAATATGTTCTGTCATTATAATGTAAAACAACCATATCTTACCTTTTAAGGATGTCTTTTGTTGATTTCTAGGAGCCTTAACTGACAGCTTACTGCAAAGCTAAATAAAATACTTGCCATAATATAATATTGTTTGCATTACAAGTTGGTCTCAGAACACCAGCTCTCAATGACAGAAGAATAACTGCCACCTCATATAAAAAGACGTTTTGTACGTAGATGTTGCTGGCTTGGTTGTCACTCTTGCTTGCATGTAATAGAGAGCTCTAGAAAGTGAGCTTTAAAAAGGTCTGCCTCAAAAAGGTTTATTTAGGCTACCAAATTATTATTAGTTTTGAATTCAAGAGTAGTGGTACATGGGGAAAAATTATTAAAACTCAAACCAAGATGTAATCCTCGTTACTTGTTGAGAGTGCAACTAAAATCTTTGCGGATGTGCGAAGTAACTCTGGTGTTCTCAAGCAGAGGGGTTTTTATGACAGAGCTGAAGGAAATGGAAAAAACATAAAATCAAAAATAAATTACTAGATATTAAATAGTTTTTTTATTGCCAGATCAGCAACACACACAGCTAATGGGAAATATTTTCTGCAGACAGATGGGATAGTCAGATCCCAGGAGCATAAATATGAAGTATCTGTTAAGATTCTTTTTTATACATTTGCATATAAATATAAACATTAGTAGGGGCTAATTGCCCTGTAGGAACTACAACATGAGCATTAGAATCTTCAGGATTGCTGTTTTTTGTTGGTTTTTGAGGGGGGTTAAGTATCTCCATTACCCATCATGTTCTGTACTGCATGGCTGCAACGGATAATTACGACCATTAAGAATCTCAATCACAAAATCAAAACCATTTGGACTGGCTTCCAGGGCCGCCCAGCACAGTAAGTAACCATTGTTTTGCTCATGAATATTCATAAGGGTGCTTTGATTTGACTTCCACAGTAGGGGGCTTGTAAAAAGCTCATCCACAGATTAGC
Organism: Pyrgilauda ruficollis; assembly: GCF_017590135.1. Lineage (NCBI taxonomy): Eukaryota > Metazoa > Chordata > Aves > Passeriformes > Passeridae > Pyrgilauda > Pyrgilauda ruficollis. Next base: position 1,964,067 of record NW_024530599.1, read on the forward strand.
CCTTACTGAAGATTCAACATCTAAGGTAACAAGATATCATACATGATGAAAGGCTTTGTAAAAAGCAATGCATAAAGCCCACGTTTAGGTTTTGTAGCTCCTCAGAAGAAAAACAGTAAAAGGGATTTCAAATATTTAGGTTTTTCAGTTGTTGTGGTGACAGGAAAGGTCAAGGATCTGCGCTGTGAAAGCCTTGGTAAATGTGGCACGTTCTGGGCAAAGGGCAGTTGAGTCATCAGCGATGGATGCTGTGGACTTGTATATAAGATTTGGGAGTCTGTAGGGTGCATGACAAAGACAGTGGTATTAGCACAGTGGTGTCAGTCAAAAAACCTACAGGTGTTTCAGATATTGCTGTTATTTCACACTTGAGAACTTGAATGGTGTTTGATTCAGTCTTTAGTTCAGACAAGCCCTTGCTGACATTTAAGATACTCAACCAACCAAATGAAAACCCCATATTCATGACATTCAGCTAATGTTTGTTGCTGTGGAACAGAAATGTTAAAGTATGTATTAGAAATAATACAAAAAAAAAAATCTGTCTGGAAATCTTCCCAATTTAGAAACCATGCAAAACCAATATTATCTAAAAATTAAGAGCTCATTGTTGAAGTACCACATCTGCATAACATAACACTTAGCAAGCTTTTACCATCCCATAACATACACTGTGGGACTGGGGAGACACTGGTTATTGCCTGGAGCAGACTGTCAGGCACTCACGACTGATTTTGCTGGGTTTTGTTTCCTTCATCTGTCCATTTTCCAACTCCTCTCTCTTTCTCTTCTCTGACTATTTTTCTGTCCACTACTCCTAGCCTTTTTTTCCCTTGGCAAATGCTAAACACTTTCTGATATTGCTTTAGAAAATAACATTCGGGTTGAAGAACTGGGGGCTTTGGCCAGCAGGGTTATCTTCATGCAGATCTTCCTCATCACATACAACCTGGCCAGTGCCACATGGTGAATTCTTCCCCTACCTTCCAGTGCTGCTTGACACAGTGGTCTCTAACCTAATGAAACTGGAACTCTGCAGTTCAAATAAGTGCCAAGTCAGAGAAAGAACTTCCAGCAGTCAAAGAGCAAAGATGAGAGCTTTGGTCTGACTGCATAAGGAGGCAGATGAACAAAATGCCTGTAAACCTCATGTCAGGAGCCCAGCCCAGCAAGGCTGCATTGCTGTGGGAGCTAAATAAAAATTAGAAGATGTGATGAGCTGTCCATGTTAAAAGATATCATTCTCACAGTAATATTAAAAGTCCCCCTTGAAAATTTCTGTTGGAAATCAGCAGTTGTAACTATAGGTAGTATTAAAATGTGTAGCAGCTTCTCTGACTGGCATAGGAGATAACACTTAAAATGGAGCAAAACATGTTTATGTAAGTGTTGATAAGGTGTATGTCTGCAGCAGCAAGGGGCTGAATTGCTGATTGGGAAGAGTACTTCTGGTCTTTAAGCACTGTGAGACTAATTCCTGTGAAAGTATAAAGCTTCTGTCTTCACTGGAATAGTACAAGGGGGGAAGTCCTTCAGTCCCATCCACTGCAGTAATTGGCATAAGACACTCCTGCTCTCCTGACAGTGTGAAGTTCAAAGAAACTTCAGCATTAATTGGATGTGCTTCATCCATTCATGAGCTTGAGTACATGCCAGATGAACTACAGCATGTACAGCTCTATGTACAGGGAGTGACAGCCCCTGTTCTTGTGGAGGGGCACCAAATAATGTGAATCTGAATAAATTGGAAAATCTGTTTTAAAATTGCGGTATGCCATGATTAAAACCAAACTGTAGTAATATGAAAGAAAAGGTGGTTTTTTTTTTTTATTCAGAACTTTTAATCACTCTGTGTCCAAAATTATTCTTTTTGTAAGGATATAGCTAATGTATCCTTCATATAGCAAACTCAGCACTTTCATTTTGCTAGCATGTTTTACACACAGTTCTGTTTGAAACAGGAGTATCTGCCTGCAGCTGTTACTAACCATTCCTTTCAGTGGATGTACTAAAATGCAGCCTTAAAGGCAATTCAGCCCATCCTTGACCATCATCCTTACAATTTCTTCCACTGTTGTAATAATAAGGAAATAATATTCAACCACATGGCAACTGTGTGTGGAAAAATATGGGAAAGAGAGCAGGAAAGAAATAAGACTATAATGAGGTTGGATCACTATCAACAACCATAGGTTTAAAAAGTATATTTTTAATATGTTAATTGTATCCTACAGAAACATTTCCAAGCAACCTGCTGCTTCAGCATCCTCTAATGGCAGAACATCACAGAACAGGAAACAATCAGCAGCCTGGTGTTTATTTGGTCTCGATTTGCAAAGTTCCCTTATGCTGCTGTGACTTTTGTTCCAGCCAGCTCTGGAGGGTTTTAGCTAAAACCAGGGCAGAACAGTCAAGAAGCAAAATGTGAATGTCAGATCAGGCTATTTATGTGCAAGTGAGGGACTAAAATATGTTTAACTGTACGCACAGGTTAGAAATTCTCCACTAGTTACTCAGAAATGTACCAAACACTTGATGCAGGTTTTCTGAAGATTTTCTAACATAAAAGTCATATGTAATAGAACAACTAGTTGAGTTCTTTTCACTTGGTATTCTGTAATCTGATTTCAGATATTTGGTAATGTCAAAACAAGTTAGACTTCTATATCAAAACAAGCAATACAGTATATATTGCTATTGATATGTATAAACACTATTCTCTATTTAAAAATACTGATTTAATAAAATGTAATAAAATGGATTTTTTTTCCCTGCTGCATCAGCACTATATTCCTGAAAAGACGTCTTCCAATAATGCAGATTTCATGCAAAAATACTGCATTGAAAAATTTTGGCTTATTCTCAGCGTTATTTCATTCTCAGTGCCATCTAGTATCATCAGTTTGTCATGTGCATGTGCAGGGACACAGCACACAGCATCGTGTACCTCTTCAAGTCACAGCAAATTGATCAAATTTTTGCCCTACCAGAGCTCTAAGTGGATTAGGGAAAGTGGATTAGGTGGTCAGAAATTACTTTTTTTAAGTGTTCACACATTGCATTGCAGATGTGCAGATGTCAAAGCAGCTATTTAGTCTGGAAGTAGTTTGTTTGATAAAAGGAAATGTGAATGAGAGTTCATAGAAGAGATTTCCAGTGTATGGTTGGGAGGGGACAGGATATTCCAGCCTTTTCCTGCTGCCCCATTTCTCCAGCCTCAGCATAGTCTGCCAGGGGTGCACAACTCAGAAGTAAAATCACTGTATCAAGACTGCTCACTAAAATCTAGACTGAGAGCTTTACCTTTGTAAAGGCTTAGCTGAAGTATTTAGCTGAAGTACAGTTCTCGTTTATTGCAAAGGTTTTGGAATTGACCATTTAATTTAGTTGATTTCTTTAAGAGGGATGCTTGTTGGTAATTGTCACTTGTATCCCGCCATTAAAAAATGCACAATGTTTTGGAGGTAAACATCCTTTTTTTTTTCTCTTCTGCCTTTGTTGCTTGACAATCACATTTAAAATGCATGGTGAAAGGATTGTGGAATCAGTGAGATTTAAATGCTTGTTCTATCCTATTAATTCAATATTTGGGATTTACAGGAGATTGCATGATATCTCCTGGATGGTTCAGGTCCTGTTAAGTGTTCAACACAATGATTTTTGTTTAGCTACTCACCATTACCCTTTGACCACCTTAAAATTACTGTAAAAATTCAAATGCTCCCAATTTTCAAGATATGCTCTGAGTGAAAATTCTGTATCTTGGCAACCAGGAAGGGACAATTATTCTTTGGAAAAAGTCATCCTATCTGCCAAGATGAATTTATTATCATAATTGTTGCAAGGATATGTGAGTTTATTCTGTATCTCTTCTTTGACTCTCTTTACTGTAGGAGATATCCCAATTCATTGATATTGAAATTGGTGAAGTGGGTTTAATTCAATTCAAAGAAATTCATGTCTGGTGGTATAGAACAGCTCTTTATACCATTTAAGGTTCCTCATGCTTAGAGAAAAACAATGATGAATTTAAGCAATCTTGAATCACGATTGCTCTCTATCAAATATGAACAGCTTGGCATTTGTAATTTTTTTTGAATGTTGCAGACATGCAACTACCCCCAGTAAAAAGGCAAGAGATTTAATGCAAAGAACCTTCTACTTACAATGGAGAGCTGCTATTGCATAAGAAAACAGTTAAATAACAGTGTCTTTCATTTTTATTTTCTAAGTCTTCAGTCTGAAAATTTAAATTACACAAGGAAATATTAGTTCTTTGTATCATTGTTCATTTAAATGCAGGACATGAACTTGAAGCAGAAAAGATACAGGGATATGTGAAAGTGAATCTGAACTTCTGAATTACATTAGAGGGGTTTAAATTCTTCTTTGAAGGATGAAGACAGAAGCAGATTTAGGTCTGTAAGATTAGCCACAGGAAATCATCAGCTAAATTAATAAGTAATTTGAGAATGAATGAATGGAATAGTAGAATTTTAAGAAGAGGCATTTGCTGGTTAGCTTAGGTTTACATTGGAAATAAAAACTTCTTTTCAGATCTCGCCATAATGTGACCTTTTCATCTTTTCATGGTTCTGATGTAAATCCAAGATTAATACAGGGGAAACATGGCCCAGAACAAAAGCACAGCCTGAATGCACCTGGCTCTGGCTCGGTGTATTCCCTGCTTCTTTGGGCTAGGATATCACTTGCCATGGAAAGAGCAAATCCAGTAAGAGAAGCAGGACAGAAGAACTCAGTTACTGTGTTTTATTGTTCCTACCCACTTAGGGTACTTTTTCACCTGGTTTAAGCTATCAAAGATCTGGTGAATACAGAAGAGTTTTGTCCGACAGAAAATCGTCTGGGTTTTCTCAGCTGAGCATTTTGCAGCTCTGAGACCATTTGAACCATTACAGAAGTGGGAGGAGAAGCTCCCTGGCAGAGCAGGAGCCTTCAGGGCAGGATGGGATGCTGGAAGGAGGGGTCACAGAGGGTCCCAGGCGGGGCAGGAGCTCCTGGCAGGGCCCCTCCCCAGCTCGTGTCCTGCAGGTACCCCCAGCCTCAGCTGCACCCGCTGGAAACTGAGCTCTGCAAACAGTCTCAGCCAAGCAAATTGCAAAACATATTTCGTATGCAAATGAATTTCAATCAATTTCCAAATTGAATTCAATCAAATTACTTCTTTCAGTATTCCGTACCTGTCACTTGCCATCTCTCTGTGTCTCCTACATTTTGTGCTCTGAGCAGGTGACTGTAAACAGGAACTGCATTTAAATACACCAGCGAGGCTGGCAGTCAAGATGGCTCCTTAACAATTCCTACTCAAACCTTTAAACTAAAACATATTTTTGGTGATTTTCATGAGTGTTTTGTTTCCAGTAAGATACTTGTATTTGGAAAAAAAATAAAAAACACCACCAACACCCAAATACACACCCACTAATTTTATGTGAAAAGAAATAAAGTTTTAAAAATTACCAAAGCAAATTGGGATTTTGCATTTGAGTAAATATTTCCTGGTACTTGTTTAGAATATTTTACTGAGTTTTAGTGTTACTGGGTATTAAAATATTAAGTTTAAAAAACCCAACCAAACCAAAAAATAAATAAATTGTGTTTTTTACTTCTTTAAATATACATCTGGATTTAACCAGGAACTAAACAGCTACATATGCAATAGTTCAATTCACATAATAGAATTTTTGTTTTTTAATTTAGAAGAGCTTTCTCTTCAAGTATGATGATTAGCATGAATTGAAAGAGTGGCTTATTTATTTGTTTTAGGCTTAATAGTGAATCCAGATATGAGATTTTATACTCCTTTTGTTATGAAAACTCCTTGTAAAAATGAAAATTATGCCCAGAGTGGGGTGTTCAGCTCCTCAAAATCAGACATAAAGAAAAGGGTTGCTTTTGTCCTCTGTTCAACTCCCTTGGAAGCTCGGCTCCTGCTTAGATGTTGGAGCCTTATATGTGTGAAACTTCATCTGTCATCAGGATTGATAAAAACACATTTAGGTGTGTCATTTTCAAGAGTTTTTACTCTGGTGCCTGAGCATTTATCTGAATCTCCTGGAATATGGCCAGTTTTACCACCAAGGTGTGTGTGTTCCCAGAGCTGTTGTGAGGGAGTTTAATGTAATGAGCAACACTTAAACATTTTCAATAATTACATTTACAAATATTTCTTCAGCTGCTTGAAAGGAAAAGGAAATCTTGCTCAAAAACACCAAAAAACTCCAAACTGGGGTTGTTGCTCTTTGCCATTCCAACCAGAATTTTCTCAGACATTAACTTTTCTTTCATAAATGGAACACAACCACATAGAAGTGCACACATATAAACGCACATGCCTCTTTTTTTGTGTTGCTAAAGTCAGTTATGGCTCGTGCTACTGGTTATTTCGTGGTAGCAGGAAATATTAAGACCTGATATTACAACCTTTATAATGTATCTACTCCCATTTCTGGGTTTATATTAAAGTTTGGCTCTTCGTATATGTGTGACTGAAACAAAAGTTCAAACCAGTGACTCACTGTCATGGAATAGGTTACTGGATTATTAATATTTTAACATTTTCCTTTGGCAAATATGAAAGCAATTGTAGCTAAGTGTAGGACTTAGTAGGAATAAACTGCTTCTGGGTACAAGTAAGGTAATTGTTGTCTGATTCAGTAGCATTATTTTGAGAGTAATATATCAAAGGAGGGAATAATATTTCTTATCTTTTAATAAGACCTTTCTATATGAGTCACATTTGATAAAAGTCTCTTTGAGAAAAAGATCAAGTTCATCTTAAATAATCGTGATTTGCATATTCCTATTATGACAGCTGCATTATTCTGAAGAGTGTGCTGTGCTATTTCTATGGCTTCTGAAAACGAAAAAGGTGAATTTCAAACTGTAAAAAAAAATCAGAACAAATGTTCTCAGCATGTAATTAGGCCATGCATATCATGAACATTGTTCTTGTGACTGTTTTTATAATTTTTACATAGTTATTTCAGAAAGGTTAAAAATTATGCATGCAGTCTTTATTATATTACACATAATTTGGAAAAAAGCATTTCTCTGCACTAAAAATAATAAAGAAATAGATTCATTGTGTTGAGAAATTTATTTCTTGAGCCTCAAATAATTTAATTCCTTTTTATTCTATGCAAAAAGTAATTTTCTCCTAGGGGAAAATTATTGCTTAACTACTGTTATGTATTCACTGGCAGTCTTAGCCACTCAGCCAAAGATAGTTCTAAAAAGGAAGTAGAGAAAGCTGATTGAAGTGAAATCCTTAAACTAAATATGAAAAATAGAAGACTTAAGGTTTTATATGCTTTTTTCACAAAGAATCTGTAATGTTCCTGACATTAGAAAATCGTTTTAAAACAGAACTGCAGTGACTTTATCACTGTCCTGTCATGGTTGCTTTAATGTATGACCATTTAGATATTTGTTTCAGTGAGGACCTTTATGCATTCCCAGGATGGGCACACTTTTTTTTTTTTTTTTTTTTTTTAGTTGTTTCTTGGCAGGAATGAGGAAATTAATTTTACATGCTTTTAGCCGTTATTTACTTTGCTTTTGTTCTTGTTGGATTAGGTTGAAAACTGGAGCATGGAGAGGGGGACTGCTGAGCTGGTTTTTATTAGAAACAATTTTCACAGCTTGTGGCCATGCCAGGGTACCAGCAGCACCAGTCATGACAGGCCTGTAATATTCACCCACTCCAGCTGCTCAATCCTGGCTGTGGAGATGGCATTTAAGTAGTCCAGTAAGGATTATATTGGACTTTTCCGGCTATTTACTGCCAGCTTTGTTGTATTTCCATCGGGCTGTACAGTAAAATTGTGTTGTATATACTTGCAAAGAACCTCTGGATTATTGCTCAAATACTTGAGCTGAGTCCTGGTGCAAGTCATTGGTTTCTCCCTCACTCCCTGCACCAGAACATGGAGATGAGGTTCCTTTCCATTTCCTTTCCATCTGTGCAGGGAACCTGAGGGTGTGGGTTCCCAGAGAAACCATTCCCAAGGATCAGGATTTAACGTAGGGATTCCAGTATGCTTATGTGTAACACTGATGGGATTTATATGAGCAGGATGTGCATCTGAGCAGCGTCTTCAATACAGAAACTCAGTTCAAGCAAAGAAAAATGAGATGTTTGTGTATTAATGCATGGAGTGTCTGCAGGCCAGGAAAGAAGCATGCTGTGGTATAAAACTTACTTGTTTGTGTGTAAACCAGTGGAATCCTAGTGCTGGAACAGAGGCAACAGGGAATGGTTTTCATGGAAGATAGAAATAAAAGGTGAGATGGAAACATTAATGATTTGCCAGCCTTAATCACTGCTATATTGCGCATGAAAAAGGAGACAGTCTATTTTATTATTAATATACTCAGTTGAAAGGCCAAAAGAGTTGATGGAAGCAAAGAGCCCAACTGTTTTGAAACCTGATATGTATAGGTACTCTTACTGTAGGTATTGATCATAGTTGAGATGGAAATAAGCTGCACTTAATAAGCCTTTTTTTTTTCATCTCAATAACAAAGAAAAATATATTTTTTAAATTATTATTAGTATTCTTGTTCCCAAAGTGAACTCCTATTCTCCAATCCAGTTCAGTGCTGAAGAGGCTGCTTGGATAAACAGGCTTCATCCTGTCATGAAATCATAATATGCATTATGACATTATATTTTGTTGTCATGGAAGCAGTTGCAGTGATATTCCTGATTCTGATGTGAATCTTAACAAGTCTTTTACCAGCCATCAAGTTTCCATCTGAGGGCCAGGTTCTTGCCTGTGTTATGCATTTCCCTTCAGAGAGCCTGTCAGTCATTCATTACCAGGTCACATATCTGATGGAAACCAGCAATCCCACTAACCTTCACAGCTTTACACGCTTTCTGTTCTCATTACCATGTTGAGGTGATAAGAAAAGGCAGCAAAAGAAGCTTCTGCCATTAGCACAGGTGTTTTGTGGCCAGACATATTTCAGGGAATAATCTTGCACGTTGAACTACAGAGAAATTGTGGTGAATCCTTGGGTTTGTGAGATTCAGAATAGAGTGGTTTGTTCTCATTGTTATTTACAAAATAGAGGTGTTGCACACACAATAAAAATTGGATTTGCTTCTGTTACAGGCACTACTGAATCTTTGTTCTTCTCTCTCTAGTAGTTCTGTTGCAGGGCTCTGGCTGCTTCTTTGCTATACAGCAGGTGAAAAGACAGTCCACTCAACTGCCAGTGTTCAGTGCACATTTGTCATTTTCTCTTGGTTTGGTTTGCAAGAAGAAATCTGCCAGTAAAGACAAATCTTGAATATCTCTGCTTTTCCAAATGCTTCTCCTCATCCTGCCTCTGCATTTCATATGGCTGTACAAGTGCAACTGGGAAAGCAAGGTTGGCTGTCCTTTTCTCAAGGCTGTTAGGGCATTCTCTTCAGAAGGATAGCGTGGATGCACTCCTGTTCACTCAGTTCGTTAATGTTACTGGGATGTGTGTGAATGCCAAGCTTTGGCTATATGTTATTGACTGCCCCAGCTAGCCTCATTCTGTCAATCTGCTCCCAGCACCAACACAGAGCTGTTCTTGGCAGATGGCACAGAGCACGACTGTGAGAATGTGCTATCCCCCTGCTGACCTTGTGCACTAGTAGGAGTTCTGCTTAAATAATTCATGGCAAACTAACAGGGATTTCTCTTCCAATTTATTTTACTGTTTAGTCAAAAAGCTATTGACATATCAAGGTGTTCAAGTCTTTAATGTGCATCCAGAGAAGCCATTAGAATATTGGGACTACACGCAGCTTCTGTGGAGCATTAAGTTAGTTTAGATGACTAGATAAATTCAGTTTTCAAAATCATGTTTAATGGAGTCTGAATCCCCCTGGAATCCTGGAAGTCTGTACCTACCTTCAGAAAAGACCAGGAAGGTTGGTAGAGTTTAGACCCTGTAAATGTAAGTTTTTTCATTAGAGAGCTGTGTCGTTCATTCATCATTGTGATCTCGGCCGAGATGTGGTTGCAGCTTTTGCTGCTTGAGAAGACAAAAGCTACAAACATTTATTTATATTTTTGGAGGTTTGACTGTCAACATATTCTGGCAATACAGGATGAATTATTATTGTTGTGCTGGGTTTTTTAGTTTGAGAAAATGTAAACATTTTGCATATTGAAGGAAATACATAGATGGGAAAGGCAAAGATGTTTTGATATCACTTTCAGATAAGAACAAATCCAGGTATTATAAAAAAAAAAAAAACAGCATAGCACTTAAACATATGTTGAAGTCATTTTAAAGGTAGTAGGTATTTATTCCACAGGTGTCCTGTTTATTTAAATCTTAATTTCACAAATGAATAGATGTATAACTTTGTGTGAAAGCTGAACTCTAGGCCAGGTGTAAACTACAAAAAAGGCAAATAAGTATAGTGAGAAGTTTATACTGGCTGTGCTGGCACAGGAATCACTGAGCACAGTAACAGAACTGAGTTTTACCCACGAGAGTTTATTTCATCCACAGGCAATGATTTCACTTCATGATTATGTGTGTGCCTTATGAAGAAGAATAATTACAGCCAGGACTGTGTGGGCAGCATGGCATTCTGCTACTGCTGCACTACCAAGAACTTTCACTGCAGTATCTCCACCAGTGTAGTCCCTCTGAAGGCTTCAAAAATTGGGTTCACTGATGCTTAGGTCTCCTGGTGATCTGTAAAGAAAGAATTTTATCTATCTGTGCAATGATCTTTTCAAAACCCCATGCACTGCTCATTCTTGACACTCGTATTATGAGGGCTGAAGTACAATCTCTTTACTATTGATGAATTTTCTCCCTCTATGACCAGGCATTGAAGCTCTAGCTTTTCTATTAAGCTGCAGGCAGCTGAAAATTTGAGATATAATATAGAATGCAACTTTTGGAACCAAAAAATGTGTTTAGCTTTATTATGTGATAACCCTTAGATATAATGGGTGCAGATAATTGTAGGAGAGTGTAACCATCATCTAAGAAATAACTTGCTGAAACAAAAGTTAGCTTTATTTCTGAAAGAATGGATGTTGGCATTGTCACCTCTCTTCGCTTCAAAGGTGTTCATCACACTTTCCTTCACATGTTTAGGTTATTAATTACATTGATTATTTTTCTAACACATATTTTTCTTCTCTTTAGGATCTGAAGAATGGCTGTTATGAATAAATGTGTCTGGTTTTTTTCAATGAAATCACTTTGTCTAATGAAAGATATTATTTATTTCTGCAATTTTTTCTGCACTCAAACCTTCATAGCTACAACACAGCAACTCCAATTACTTCAGTGCAAGGATGTTGTCAAAACACTTTATTGAAAATCTGTCTTAAGGCTAGAAATGTAAAATTCTTTACAATTTTCTGGTTTGGATCAACCCAGAAATAGTTATGTTCATATTACACATAAAATTACTAAGTTTTATAGTTAAAGATGCAGAAAGCAATGCTATCAAAGGCACTGAATTATATCTTTTTCTTGTACAAATGGTCAACCTACCATAGCATTTTAAGTGTTTCATGCTTTCTGCCATTTGAAATTCAGGCTAAAATCTTAGTAATATATTGTGCCTCTTTTTTTAAATCCATACAAAACTGAGATAGATTCTCTCTTACAAACGTCAAAATAACCAAAAATAGCAGTTTAACATCTATTTATTAAGCTCATGTGACAGTTTAAATACAACTAATTATTTTGCACAAGCATGCTATTACAGCAGGATGCAGAGTGTAGCTATATTCCCACAATTACAAAGTCATATAAAAACTCACTTGTTGCTCACACTTTTATCTCATAATGTTAAGAGGAGGAATTGTTTGAATGTACTGTCTCGAAGACAGAACAACCACAAAAGTGGCCCTCAAGTGAAAGCTTCAAATGATCAACATTTCCTAATACAAATGACAGCTGACTAAAATGTAATCCTGTTATTTCCAAGGGCGGATTCTTTTTTTTTCCCTCACTATTTTCAACTTCTACAGAATGAAATAATAATTCATGCCCTCCACACACTAAACAGACTTATTAAGATGTACTAAGGGAATACAGGCCTCCAACCTGGAATCTTTAAACATTTTGTGGCTTAATGAGTATTAGAACAGAACTGCAACATTTGAATGTTTTGTATCTGTGTCATCCTTTCGGAATTCAGCGTGGTAGTGATGTAATAGGAGATGTTCAGGGGGTATAATTCAGGCACTGTATCTACTTACAAGTGGAAAAGCAGATAAACTGCACCCTTGAGAGGCAATGAAACACATGCTAGGGCAGAATAAATGTGCTTTTTAAAGGATGCAGTGTATACTTCCCCCTTTCTCATTCTCCCATTTGTCTTCCTACAATACCCCTTTCTGAAGGAGAAGAAAAGAAAATAATTTTTTTTTAAACCAGTTTCCCCTTTACAGCATAGAGGTTTTATGGGAAAAAATGAAGCACAGAAAGAGGTACAGTGACAACAGCCAAAGGCACTTTGTATTTCATTTAGCAATGTTATATATTTTTAAAATAAAGAACTTGAAAGTCTTTGGAGTGAACAGTAAAAGCTGTTATTAAGATAGGTGATCGTCTGTCATCAAAAAAGGATTTGTTTCTTTGCTTGACACCTTCCTCGGGGTCTTCTCAGACATGAGATCATTTTATAAAAGTAAAAGAAGTTTGTCACAGCTCCACAGGGTCTTTGAGAAGACCCACAGTCTGAGAGCTGACTGAACTGTTCCTCTCATGACTTCCTTTTCAATTCCCAAACGTCAGAACTAATTTACATTAACCATGAAGGTCTTTCCTGGTATAATAGAACTTTGCAGTGTGGGATTCCCTCTGGAAGTTTCTCATGTATTGTTAGTGCAGTATTCAGCCATCCTAATCTGCATCTTCCCCCTCCCCAGTGGCTCTGTCTCCCTGGCAGTGCTTTGTCTGTCTCTGGTACATTAGTCACATGTAACCACCAGTAGTAGAAATGGTTGTAGGCAGTAGCTCTAATGGAAATAATTTGATTGTCATTTTGAACACTCTGGACTCCTCATTTACTTATAGCTAATCGTGAAAATACTTTTATTGCAAACAGTTTGTAATAGACTTTTGTGTCACAGTAAATCATTCACTTGAATTCAAAATTTGCTATGGTACAGCTAAACCTGGCTGATGTTTTATTTAACTTCTTAAATGAAGCCAGAGTACCCACTATTTAAAACTGCTCAGAGAACATGATAGCACTTGGCAGCATTACCTGTGATTTTTAGGTTAGGGCAGACTAGACTTCAGAAATAATTCAAATGAACAAATATGATACTAAGGAACAGAGCTGCCTGAGGTACAGCATGGAAGTTTAAATAGAGAGACATCCCTAACTCAAAGCCCAGTAACTAAAAAAAAATCACACACCAAAAGGTAATAGTAGTCCCACGGTCTGCCCTTGATTAGTGTATTTTAGCAGTTTTAAATTCTATGTGTTTATATACTGTGACTTCATTGAACTTTATTGAAAAATATATAGTTTTAATATTAGTTACTTTGCTAATTTTAAAGATAAGCAAGGTTACTGGAAATTTATAAATAAATTAATAGAAAGTCAATATAAAGGAATAAAAGTATTTGTTGTTGATTTGGGAAAAAAAAATGGATTTAGTTTTTCTTTAATTATGATTGGCCAGTGTTTTAGCCATCTCACTGGGGAAAACCACTAGACAAGAAAGAAGTATATAAAGTTAAAAGAACGACATGATTGCTGCTGTTTATACATGTGGACATTTATATATGGCTTAGCTGGATAAGATTAATTTTTTGCCCCAAATAATTTAAACTACCAACCACATGCAATTTTCACTGATGTTTGGCATGAAAGGGAACTCTATTTCATACCTTCCTGTCAAATCAAAGCCCGGCTTTCTGAACCAAACATGTTTCATTCTATATGTACACATGAAGACAAATGAGATCACATCCAAAAACATGAGCTATCCCCCCCTCCACTTCAGTTGGAACAGGGGCCTGAAAGGGCTGAGGGGGCTGAGTTTTATTTAAGAGCTGTTTTGTGACACCTCTGAATTGCCAAAGAGACTCCCCAGGCATTTTTCAGAAGAGAAGAGTCCTCCTCCACCACCTCGAGATAGAGCCCAGACACCACTGAGAGTGTGAGGCTTCGGTCACCCTTCCTCTGTGCCTCCTCTTCCTCTCCTATCTCACACATCTGCCTTCCTGGCGTCTTCTCTTCTAATGCCTTTTTTAATAAAAAGTCAGATTCACCCGATCAAAACGGATTCCATACCCTCTTTGACGAGACAGGAGTGTTACAAGCCCTGTTACAAACAGTCCTGAGTATGGATTTGCCATCCTCGAGGAGCTGAGGGACCTTGTGGTCTGTCTGTCTTTGCTCAACAGGTTTGTCAGGAAATGAGAGACAGGTCTGAAAGGATGAGCTGCTGTCTTGTTCCTTTTCTCATCCTTGTTGTATTGTTTTTCTGGGTTTGACATCAGACAAAAGATGAAGGCAGAAAGACAGCTCTACCTCATTTTTAGGTAATTTTTTTTCCCTTGAAAAATGACAGCTGTTATTATCTTCCGCCTCAAAAGCAGAAATAGATTTTATAGAATTTCTGTCTATTAAAGGGGTAAGGGAGTGCCAAAAATAAAATAAATTTGTTGTTGCTGTGGTTCTTTAAATATTACTGCTGCCTTTTTATCTGTATCCCTAAAAAAAAGGTTGAATGCACTTTAAATGGAAACTCTTTACCACAGAGCTAATTCAACTGAAATCTATAAACTCAAAATCCAGCATTTTATTGAAATACTTCTTACAATACCATGGAAAGGATCATCTTCATGGTGATGACTCTAGTCCACCAAAATCAGCTCATTGTGTGCCTATACAAGCCATCTGAAATGCTGAGAACATAAATATTGGCTTTTCCAACTTCCTTTTCAGTAATTAATCAGAAGATGTGGATTTGCAGGGTGACTTGGCAAATCCCCATTACATTGAATTAAAAGCCTGATGGCAGAAAACAAACAAACAAACATAGAAAAAAAATATCACAAACAACAAAAATCCCACCAAAGTTGGGGTTTTCTCATTAGTAAATAGCTGGAAGGAAAGCAGGCATCACCATGAGAGGGCATGGATGAACCAGTACATCTTTAACAGGGACTGCCAAGCCCATGGTTTTCTTCCTATAAATGGTGCAAGCCCTGCAATCACAACAGTCTGAAAAAGTCTTCTAAGGAAGTTGGTTACACATTTCACAGGTATCACTCTCACTAAAACTTTCAGGGTACACCAGCAATGCATTTCTGCACAAAGCAATTTTACTGTTTCCTTTTGCTGTGTTCCCAGCATCACACCTGGTGGTTCTGAATAGTTATGTCTAGAGTAGGACATTTTAAAAGAAATACAATTTGCAAACAGGAGTCATTCAATGAAAGGATATGTTTAAAAAGCCAGATATATATTTGAGGCATTGGGTGAGGCAATAAATGTCTCGTGGTAAGTGTATAATTACATTGAGAACTGTAGAGCTTTGAACACATGGGTCTATTGAATACATCCCATGATTGCTTATGAAGAATATTAAATATGTGATAAAACCAATCTCCAGGAGGAATCATACCACAGAGCATATTTCCTTTGCAGAGTAGGTTGGTGCTGGGATTAGAGGAAGGCACAAGGCTGGAGCTGAATCAAGCTCCCTACACAGCCTTTTCTGAGCAGAGATGGTGCTTTACTGTCAACACTTGCATTAAAGTGAATTTTTGTTAATCTTCATGATAAATCTAACTAGTCACTGGTAAACTCAGATCTCTTATAGGGGATTTTCATAATTTTGTCATCTAAAGTGTATTTGTCTTAGAAAATGCAGTATTACCTTCAGGTCAGAATAAGACTGCAGAAAGTGAAAGCTGTCAGCTCAAATAAAATGTAGATAGTAAACAAATAAAACTACAAATGCAGACTAGAGATGTGTACATTTTTCAAAACTTTACTTTTGTTATTTCAGTTGACATTTTGCTGAATGTCAGTAAGAGTGAATAAACAAGTTAATGAGGTTTTAGCTAAATCTCTGCAAACAAGTTGTGAATTTGGAAAAAAGATTGCTCATGCCTTAATCCCTGACTTCCTATTTTGGGACTGTTCAAGTGTCCCCTGGTTTGCAGTGATGCATTCATTCAACATGTGACTAGCATCAAAGGCATGAAATTCTGATTAACCATTTTTTTGGCACCTCACCTCTTCCAGTTTGAACTTGGAATCTCCTCCATGCACAGACCGCTAATGAGGAAATCCTTGCTTATGAATTCAATGCAGAATGAGAGAATTTTTTTCCTTTGCATAATGTTTGCTTTGAAGTCAGACAGTCCAAGAAAGTGATTGATCTCACCCAAGTTCATAACTTTTTCAAAGTACTGCCGATATCATTAAATTTTAATTAACCCTTTGAGCTCCTTCTATGATGTAAAGATGAGGAAACATCAAAGGCTTGTGTGTTAGAGCAACAGTGAAATCTTTTGAGCTGGCTTAGCCTTATTGAAGAAATCTAAGCTGCAAAATATTCCAGTTCCATAGTCAGCTCAGTTCTAGTTACTGCCCTGCCAGGTGTTAGAAGAGACAGAGCAATTGTTACATCCTCAGCTTGGGCTATTTATATACTGTCAAACTAAACCCATCTTCCTGGAAATGTTCTTCCTCCTACTTTTAGTAGTCTATCTTAAAGCACATGAATAGAATATAGAACCTCATACTTTCTCTGTTCCTTTGTGCTTGCTTTAGCTATTATTATCCTGGTTTCTTGTTTTATGATTTAATAGGCATTAAATGATCTTCCATTAAAAAAAAATATCTAGGCTTCATATGTTAAAATTCACCCTATGCAGTTCCTGTTCTTGACAGGGCAATTTCAGTGAAGAGGAAGATTCATACACTCCTAACTCCAAACCCCTTCACTTACATGTGTGGGGACCTGCAGAAGGCTTTGAGATGGGCTGGGTTCTTAGGGCAAAGCCCAAGTTTGTCTCTGTGCTGTGAAATTATTTATACTACTGTGGAGTAGATCTGAAAGTATTCTGAGCCAACTGCATGTAGTAAATAAATCCTTAGAGCACAGAGCAGTAATAAGGAGGTTTTTGCTGCAGGGGTCAAAAGACAAGACCTGGATGGAGGAGCACTCTGCTCTCTTGATACCAGAAATGCCCGGGGTGCAGAAAGCAAGGGGAGAGAGGAGGAAAGAAGATAAGTAAATACTTCCCAAATTCTGCAAACCAGGCAAAAGGGAAGGTCAGGAATGGATATGCCAGCCTTTGATCTATTTACTGCTGATTCTGTTAAGGTGAGAAGATAACAAAGTCTGTTCTTCCTTTCTCATCCGTTAATTAATAGTGATTATGATAGAATGAATGTTTGATATGCAAAGGAAATGCTGGTCAAAGCAAGACCCTTCTAAAAACAAAGAAAAGAAAAAAAGCATTATTTGTGATTATTCCTGGAGAAATGGATATGTTTGACTGGGAATTGGAGCAGGTCACTCTGGGAATTTCCAAAAAGGATCACTTGCCTCTAAGGAGGGAGGTTTCTTGGCTATATTGTGTACTGCGTTTACAGTTCACGGTTAATATTAAATGTGAAATGCCACATTCACATTTAATATATAGTCTATATTTAATGTTTAGTTATAGTGTACATTTAGTATATATATCTGTGGGGGAGGGGGAAAAGTGATAAGTAGAGCATCGTTTTTTCTTATTTTTAGTTTTGTCTATCCCTGGAATATCCAGCACATGTTGAACGAGTCCAAATTCTTAGTGGGAAGGGGTGTTTTTGTGTTTTCAGCTACACCTGCTATCACAAGTGAATCAGTGCTTCCTGAATGGATTATATGGGCTTTTCTGTTGCCCTGAGACAGCAAAAATGAAATTAAGGCAACTGTTTCAGTGCTACTCTACTTCAAGAGCAGGAGACTTAATTTAGCCTGATCAAAATAGGACCAATTAAAGCAATATATCAGAAGCAGGGATCAAAGATTTCCAAAGGTCTGTTTAGCTGAGGCAGAGCATTCCTTTGCCACTTTCTGAGGTGACAAGAATGTAGGTAATGAAAGGATTACTAAAATTATTTTTCTACCTGTCATCCTTAAATCTGTTTTAGGATTACAGAAAAGAACAGCACTGAATCTGTTTTGTGATGCATGAACAAAAGTGAAGTTGTGACATCTGGTGAATATGGAATGAAAACAGACATGTGAAAATGGAGGATTTGTAAGAAACAGTTTCCTGAAAAAGCCAAAAATTTCTGAGTCATCACAATGGCCTACATGCATATACATGTGTTACCTATTTCCTTACAGAAAAACAGAGCCAGCAGACAGATTTTAAGGCTGTAGATAAAGCTACAGCATATTAAAGAAAATATTCAACTTTTCAATACCGTGGCTGCTGCACATCCAGTTTCCTAAGCACTATTCTTAGAAGGGGTGCCCAAATGTCAGTGGTTGACAGCCAATGAGCTCAAGTAACACTTGTCAGTAAAAGTATTAGGATGGATAACATTACAAATGAGAGACCCAGAACATCAGAAATGGCTTTTTGCTTCTTTTTATTGCTTTTATTTCATGAGTTTAGCACTCCTGTTTTGACAAGATGAGATGCTTGGTGTTTTTTTGGGGGTTGGTTTGCTTTTTTATTGGTTGGGGGGACTGGTGAAGGAGGCCAAGTTTTTTGATGTTTAATTTTTACCCAGCAAACATTCCGGATGCTCAGTGCTGACCTTCCTTTTGCTATTAATGCAGATGTGGGTAGGTAAGCTGAAATAGTAACAAAATCTGTTGTTCTATCACATACATAGTCACATACTGTACCTTCTTTTTTTTTTTTTTTTCCCTTGGCTTGTAATTGCATTTTATAGTTTTTCTGACTTTAAGCAACTTCTTGATCCTTAAGAAATTAGTGTGTGACTTTGTGAGCTGTTTATAGATTTAGAAGGCTACAGGCTTCCAGACAACATGCAAATATTATGAGGACAGTGTCTATGTGTAAATAGGAGCTATTTTAGTTCTCTCTGATGGAGTACTTCAACAGAAGAGACTGAATTCAGGAACACTCTATTTAGAAAACAATTTTGCCCTTGAGAAGGTGTAGAGACTTCAAAAAAGACAGGAAGTAAGCAGACCTCATTACAGTGATATGAATTACACTTATATCAGATTGGCTGGAAAACAAATGTCTGCGTTTGCATTTTGCTGCTCTTGTGCATTTCAATGATCACGCTCTGCATTAACATTGCAACTGAACTGCTGCAAAGCAATTTGTGTACAGCCCAAATAATCAGGAATCCTCAATCTAGCTAATGGCAGCATTAGTCACACAATTCCAAACTTCAT
Organism: Pyrgilauda ruficollis; assembly: GCF_017590135.1. NCBI lineage: Eukaryota > Metazoa > Chordata > Aves > Passeriformes > Passeridae > Pyrgilauda > Pyrgilauda ruficollis. The sequence continues at coordinate 1,983,458 of NW_024530599.1, forward strand.
GTATTAAGAAGAGCACCAAAAAGAGCAAAGTCAAGGGACCTGCCTGAGAGATCCAGTTCCTGGGAGTAAAGTGGCAAGATGGACAGCATCAGATTCCCACTGAGGTCATCAACAAGGTCACCACAATGTCTCCACCAACCAGCAAGAAGGAAACACAAGCTTGGCACCACAGGTTTTTGGAGAATGCACATTCCTGAGTACAGTCAGAATGTGAGTCCTCTCTACCTGGTCACCCTCAAGAAGAACGATTTCCACTGGGGCCCTGAGCAGCAACAAGCCTCTGCCCAGATCAAGCAGGAGATCACTCTTGTGTAGCCTTTGGCCCAGTCAGGACAGGACCAGAGGTGAAGAACATGCTCTACTCAGCAGCCGGGAACCATGGTTTGTCCTGGAGCCTGTGGCAGAAGGTGCCTGGGGAGACTCAAGGCTGACCACTGGGATTTTGGAGTCGAAGCTACAGAGTGTCCAAAGCCGACTATACTCCCACAGAGAAAGAAATCCTGGCTGCCTGTGAAGGAGTTCAAGCCACCTCAGAGGTGATTGGCACAGAAGGACAACTCCTCCTGGCACCCCGACTACCCGTGCTGGGGTGGATGTTTAAAGCAAAGGTTCCCACCACCCAGCACACCACCAACACCACAGGGAGCAAGTGGATTGCTCTTATCACACAAAGTGCCTGTATTGGAAACCTGAATCGCCCTGGGATTTTGGAGATAATTACAAACTGGCCCGAAGGAGAAAACTTTGGTCTCATGATGGAGAGGAACAAGAGCAAGTGACACGGGCTGGAGAAGCTCCACCATACAACCATCTAGCAGCACAGGAAACACGCTGCACTCTTTTCACTGACAGTTCCTGTTGCGTCACAGGGATGAACTGGAAGGGGAAAGCAGCCATATGGAGCCCCACAGGACAGGATGCACAAGCTGCTGAAGGAGAAGGTGGATCAAGTCAACTTGCTGAACTCAAGGCTGTTCAGCTGGCCCTGGCCATTGCTGAGAGAGAGAAGTGGCCAAAGCTCCACCTTTACATAGATTTGTGGATAGTAGCCAATGCTCTGTGGGGCTGGCTGGAAAGAGGCTAACTGACAGCATAGGGGAAAACAAATTTGGGCTGCTGAGGCAGAGAAATTCCCCAGACTGTGGCTTTTCTTTTCCTTGGAGCTGCTTGGCCCTGCTCTGGACTGAAAACCCAGAAAAACAGCGGGAGCTCACATCTGTGGCACACTGGGGCCTGGGACAGGCCTTTTCCAGCACAGGAGGGACTGATAAGAGACTGAGACCAAAAGGACTTTCTGAATTTGCCATCTCTTCAGAACAGTGAGAGGTTTTATTGTTTAATATTATTGATTTTTTATGCTTGTGAATACTTTGCTTGTTAAATAAACAGGTTTTTTCCACTTTTCTCCAAGGAAATCTTTTCCCGAACCAGTTAGGGGAGGGGCCACTTGAATCTGCTTTCTAGTGGGGACCTCTTTGGAAGTTTCCTCCCAGATTTGTCCTAAACCAGGACAGAAGTGCTACTGGGTACAGAGGAATATTTTTATGCAATAAAAATGTTCAGATGTCAATCACTGGAGGACTAATCATTGAAGTTGTGCAGTTCAGTTTTGTTTGAAATTCAGTACTATTCTTCCTAAAGAGATTTGTATTTGGTTTAAAGTACTTGTTTTGAAGTAATAAATCCTCAAGAATAGCTTAAATATAAGTGGCAACTTAGCTGCATATGACTGAAATGGTCATGAATATTGTCCCCTAAATTCAGGAATTTTTTTTTATTATTATTATTCATTTGATAAGAAAAAGGTGAAATTTTAAGTGTTATGACACTTGTTGTGGTGGTCTCCATTCATTTATACTTCTGTATTAATTTTTCAGAAATTTAAACAAAGTATCCAAATGTAAACAGTTCTTTGTCCACACAAAGCTACAGCTGCACAAGGCTCTTTCCCTTGAATCCATTAAGATGTTATAAACAAAGCAGCAAAACAAAACCTAACAAACTTTTTTAGCCTTGTATGTCCACGGCTCCCTGAAGGTCCTGCCTCAGGGCATATAGCCCCAAACAGTCATTTTACTGTTACCTGTTCCATCAGATTAATTTTGTTCTGAGCCTCTCTTCAAGACCACATTACCTACAGAAATCTTCCCTGCAGTTTTGTCTAAGTAATATTCTTCCTTTTTGTGTTGCACCTGTTGTTGCTTGCTCCCCTGTTTCACCGAGAGGTGGTTGCGTTTTAATGTCAGGTTTCACGATCTTTGATGTAGCAGAGCAGCAGACAGTTTGCAAAGCAGTTAGCTTGAATCTCAGTTTGAAACATCATATTAAAAGTATTTACAGTTCGTGTTTGACTGAAAGACATAACAGAAACCTTAGACAATTTTAAAGGCAATTACTTTAAATGAATTACTGATTATGTCTAACTGACATTCTAGTTTCCTGAAAATGTCAGAAGGGTCTAAATTTTAAAGAAAGAAAAAAGCAATCCAAATTTACAGCATGACATGTTCTTTATTTTTTTTTTTCTGTTATAGTGAAAGAACAAAATCAAAATATGTGAAAATGAAGAATGATAAGACTTCAGTGTAAATATTTCACAAGTTACATAAACAGTTGCTAGAATGGCAATCTGCTCATATTTTATGCCTTGTAATAATTTTTTTGTTAGATGGTTTCTAACCAATAGAAGCAAAATGACAATAGGAAAAATTGCAGAGGGCTAATTCATCTGCTGTTATAAGTGCATTGCTGTTTATGGAGTTGTATGAAATGTATCCCCTAGTAAAAGGGATAATACTAAAGATCGGTTACTCAGTATTAGAATAGCACAATTACTAGGCCTCTCTGTCAACCTTGTGAGGGCAAAAATACTGCTGCCTGTTACAAATGCAACTTAGTGTGAATTAAATGGGAATAAAAAAGCTTTACCAGTATCACTATTCTTTACCATAGTGTGTCATAAAATACAGCTAACATTGAAGCACACAGATAAATATTCCCCTTGGTCTATTTTCTCTTTAAAACCTGGTGTTAAAACAATGTTTGTTTTACTTGCAGGTGCTCTCAAGTGTGGGTAAATATGATTAGTATATAATATAAAAATCAGAACCATTCCCTGGACAGCCTGCCCATTATCCACGAGGCACTCAGGAGTCTGAGCTAGCAATGTTTGTGCTGCTCTTGCTGGCAGTGCAAGGGCTGCAGGACCAGGCTGAGCCCAGCAGTGCTGACAAGGGTAATAAACACTTAGAGCAGGGCCACTCAAGGCAGCCCTCACTGGCTGCTCCCTGAGCACTGAGCTGCTGATGAGCAGTGTTTGTTTGCTTTTTTTCTGTGGACAAAATTAATCTTCAGGATTAATTTGTAGTTGTGTCTGTATATAGTTACGAAGTGATATGACTGCTTGGTTTATTCAAACATACATTTTTCATTTCTGTTTAAAATTTATTTTAAATTTGTGATCCCACAAAGAGAGATATTGAGCTTGAGATACCTATTGCTGTGTGGAACACAACCTTTGGGTATTTGATTTACAAGGCACCCAGCTACCCACTTGAAAGCATAGTTTATATGAGAGGGGGAGAAGAAATCAATTTTACATTTCCTGTCCTGAGCTGATACTGTGTAAGGAAGAGAAATTAACTCCATGTGAATTTTGGCAGTGTTTTAATGTTCTTCTAAAGACTTACCGAGAACAACACGTTGTGATGGAAGTATCAGAGTTGTTTCATATATTTTTAAGATCTTTGCAAACAAAAGAATATATATTTTATTTTCTCTGAAGCTGAATGGAAGTTTGAAGAGTTTACCACTTAGAACTGGTCAAGGGGAAAAAGGCAGTTAGCTAAAATGCAAGCATTTCTGAAAAGAGAGCTCTTTTCTAGCATTACTGGCTTCAAATGATGTGCCCTCTGAGAGGAACTTAGTTTGATGTAGCTACTTTGATAAAAGCTGAATAGAATATAAAAGAAAAAATAAAAAACAATACCTAAGGTGTGCTGCAAAGACTTCCTTTTCTCCTTTTTTTTTTGTGATACTATTTTATTTTTAATATGAAAAGCATCTACAATTTTTTTCAAGTATTATTTCAAGAATTCAAAATCAGTTGGCTGTGTGATGTCAAAGGTTGGGTTTCCAACAGCTGGACGTGTTCCTTAGGATGTTGTCAAAAACTCAGCCTCTGACCTTTTACTTTTTCAGCTCATTAGAGAAATGTATTTATTTACTGTAGATTTTCTAGTTAGCTTTGGGTTTTGCATCTTATCAAGCTGTGCTACACAGAACTCAGGGCACGTAAAACAAAACCTGTGGTAGTGCACATGGGTACTCTCATTGCTGGCCAGGCCAGTTTAAGGGGGCACTGCTGGATTCCCCAGTGATGGGCTGGATGTTTTTATTTTATGATGAATATAAACAGACACATATGCATATATTAATTTATTCACTACTGCAATTGATGTAGTTCTGATTAAAAGTCCTTTAAATCTTTTCCAAAATCCAACTGTTCTAATTATACTTATCTGATATCTGGAATAGCCTGTTTACAAAACTGAGGTAACTGTTTAAAGGACACTTTCCCCACAGGTGAGCTCAGCCTCCACTGACACTGCTGCCCTGTAGCTCAACTGCATTTATTCTGTTCCGTTTTAGGGACAAACCCAGCTTACTTAGCTGGAAAACATTATACTGCTCTGTGTGGAAAAAGCAAAGTCCATGCAAAGCATTCTCCAGTTTTTCATAATTACAGTAGCTGCTTATCCAAAGGGCAAACTGTCCACAGAAGATGCAGATCAAATGCTCTCTCCTCCAATTGACATTTAACTTTATATTTTAGCAGCTATGCTCTTTCCATATGATACATTTTTATATGACATGTACACAAGAAAATAAAAAGACATTTTTGTGAGCCACCAGTATTCTGCTGCCTTAGAAACACTTTGAGAGAGGAGACTGAAGCAAATCTAAAGAAAAAAAATGAAAATATCTGAACCATGTGCATCCACAATGGCATTTTTTACAATTTTCCCCCACAAAAAAAATTGAGTATAGAGTTGTCAGGCTTTTTATATTCATCAGTTTAAGAGCCAAAAAATAGAAGAGACAAGGAAAAAAAATCACTAATTTGTTTAAAAATTGTGATATCCAATGAACTGCAATATAGTAATAATGAGTAAAAAGTTCTAACAAGTTTCTGGCAAGCTTTGAATGAACAGACCTTCCTTCAACAGTGTCTGTAAAATATAAAAAAAATCTTTAGAAAAGCTTCAGTATTCATGGGGTTTTTCTACAGTTCAGTCCATTAGATGCCATGCAAAAATATTGCTTGTATCTTGCTCTCAGATTCAGCTCTTTAGCTATCAGCATGCCAGATTTCTGATTTTTGGCTTATATTTTTTACTGACAGTGACTGTAACCATAGAATGATAGAATGGTTTGGATTGCAAGGGACCTTCAAGATCTAACCATATAATATGCAAACCAGCTCACTTGTGGTTAATGTCTGCAGGTTTTTCTATGCATATTTGGTGAGGATACAGAACAATCCTGATACTTAGCTCTATTCAGGATGAATTTATTAAAACCAACAAGCATCTTACTCTCTATTACAGGTCATCCAAACACTCTTTTTATTTTACCCCCTTTATTCTTGGTCAAGCTAGAAGAATCTGTTACATTTAAAAGAATTAACCAAAAGAGAAGTTTTTCTAATGGGTGTCATCAGGCTCCAAAAACACAGAAATACAAAATTTTTACAATTTATGGCAATTTTGTGTCTATGTAGTTGAAGTATTGTTGAAAACCTCAGAGCAGAACTTCTTTAGTGGCAATGAGTTATTGTAACTGGCACCAGCCTGGGAGCCTGTGAATCCATGGAGAGTGAGGGTGACTTGAGGATCAGAGGAAGCGAGGAAATGGAAAAGGATCGAACAATGAGAAATTATAAAACTGAGCACAGGCATCGCCCTTTTGTGAGTAGCTTCCCTTCTACTTCACTAAGAACTTTCTCTTTTAAAATGTTTCAGAAGAACATTGTGAAAAAGTTTTCCTTTTGCACCCCAAGTTGTTTGATACTAATTTGAGCATTTATTCCCAGGACACTACAAGACATTATTAGGTAGCTGGTAGGGCAAACTAAGCAGTACCACCTCACGGAGTCTTTGTGTGCTGTTGCTCCTCTTGAGCCAGAAACTTTCTAGCAATGAAGGATCCTTTTTTGCTACAGTTTTTGAACAGCAGACAGGAATTTACTGGGGGGATTAAAGAAGTAGTCCTGTCTTGTTCTTCCATTAGCATTGCAGAATATGGAACATGCTTAGAGTCACACAAAGTAATTTCTCAATACCTGAATCACTATCACAGCAAGGTTCTGGTTTATCACTAGAGGTCTTAGATGCTCTGGCAATACAAATAATAACCACACAAAAATTGTATCTTTTATTAAATGTCATTCTAAATAGGCACTTCAATTAAGTAAGGAATAAGGAAAGACATCTTTCATCTTCTTCCTTATATTGCTGGTAAAATGCAAACCACAGTTTAAAGAATAGAACTGAATATGTCAATCTTTCATATCATCTTCCTGCTCAAGTGATTCTAGAAATGACTGTTTAAATTAAGGAAATAGGTTTTACCTGTCACCCACCCCTAGCCCTTCTTGCTGTTCCTATAGATTTTTTCTTTTGCTTTTTCTCCATATACTTGATTGAAAAACCAACTGTGTTTCTGCCTTTTTATATTCCAGGATTCTTTGACTCTTTACAAATGCCAGCAGTCACACAGCTGTGAAAGAATCTTTTGATATTCACATTTTTTTGTAATATAGAATTCAAATTTATTTTCACTCTATCTTTCATGCTTCTCAGGCTTTAAATCCTGTAGAGAAAAAATATAGATGTGAACATGGAAGAAAAAAAAAATCACTAGTTTGAACTTAAGACTGTAGCCAACTCAAGCAGTGAGAATTATTTCATTTCAGCAGAGGTGTGTGTGCATCTGTGATGAGGGAGATGGATGAAAGGAGATGAAAGTGGAGGGAGAAGATCTGTGTATGTACATGTGTCAGAATGTGCATGTATTTTTATATATATTCTTCAGAATGTGCCTAAGCATATAGCCCATGTGAAGCAGTCCTGTACATGATATGAATAACACATATGGGAGATATTAGACAAAATTAATAATTTGACTTTGGTCTTCTATATCTACAAGGCATTTTTACTTTATAAAAAAAGGAGTAGCTACAACTGTTTCTATTTTTTTTTCTGTACTTTCAGATTCCTAATATTTGATTATTTCCCTGACCAGTAAGTTGTTTTTGCTGTGGTTTTGAAGATGTCTGTCTCAGGTTTACAGCTCCTAACTGGAGACTGTTTTGGGGAAAGGAGCTCTTTTTTAATAGTTTTTCTCTCTGTGCTGACATGAACTCCAGTTTCCAATTTCTAGAGCACAAGGATGCTTTGTAAGGAGTAGAGTTGATACTGATTTACAGCACCTCACTGTGAGGTAACAGAAAAGTTTTCTGCCACTCCTATTTTAAGTGCAGTATAAGTTGAATTCATCAGTATAGAATCACATCAACAACATTACACAAAACCCACTGGCTGTACTTTCCATCACATGAGCTTGCCATGATATTTAGACCTTTATACTCACTGAAACTTGTAATTTAAAGAGAAAAAAGCATTCCAGTTTCATATCACTACGTTTCAGGATTTTACAGCGTAGAAGGTTTCCCAAATGAGTATTTCAGGTGACAGATGATTTTGCTGTGCCCCTTCCAAACAGCATCAGTATCCAGTGTTCTGCAGAGGGTTTTCTACCAGAGGCAGTGTTATGATCCTATTATTGAGAAATGCCTTTGTCCAAATTAGTCACAGCCTATGAAGAAATTATGGCTGAGGTACAGTATTTCTTTAATAATAATTTGTCTGGTTTTGTTTGGAAACAGCATCCAGTTGTCTCAGGTGCATTGTCAGCTTGGAGGGAAACACGGGACAGGTATTACCTTTCTTAACTAAGGCTTGTATCATTTCTTTTAAGCCCCATAAGAGTTGAAAGGGGAGATGGAGCCTAGGACAGCTTCTGAGAATGAAACAAAAATGGCAAGAACATCTTTGCACTGAAAAATAGTTAATGATACATATAAGATGTTTCTACAGGCATATCTAGGGATAGGTGGCACAGTATAAGGAAGTAGGTGTGCACTAAGAGTGGGAAATTCTTTTCTTTCTGGAGGGGTTGATAGAACACACAGAGCTTCTCACACAAAATGATATTGAGTCTTTTATAGCAAGCACTAAGTGTTACTCCACCTTTGATGGCAAAATATGCATTAAAAGAGAGAAAATATTAAAAGATAGAAATCATTTTCCAGGCAAGTGACTCTATGTGCACTGTAACACTACAATTCTTTAAAAGCACTTTAAGGAGGGATATTAAATTAATGGTTTGAGAAAACAGTGCTTTTGTCTGGGGTGGGAAAAAGCCTAATTTCCTGAGTGCAATTCTTCAGTGATTCCAGCATCAATAACATGGTTTGTCACCTCCTGCAAATAAAAATAATTAAATTGTTCTCGGATTATGCAGAGTTAATCTGAGTTTTTCCGTCTCTATGGGCACTGAAAGAAGTCATGTTTGCTGCAAAGGAAATAAGTGGAAGCATATAAAACCTGACACTAAAAATCCTAATTTTTATTGCTGTATCTTGTAGAAAAACCCTTAGCAGGTCACATAAGAAAAGAAATATTACATTACTTTATGGAACAGTCTCTAATTATCTAATATTCAAAAGTATTCATTACATTCAGATTGGATAGGAGAAAAAAAACTTTTATAATGAGGGTGGTGAGACACTGAAAGAGTTTTTGTTGAGAAGCTGTGGCTGCCCCATCCCTGGAAGTGTTCAGGACAAGGTTGGATGGGGCTTGGAGCAACCTGGGGTAGTGGAAGGTGTCCCTGCCCAGGGCAGGGGTGGAGCAAGATGAGCTTTAAATCTGCTTTTAACCCAAAGCATGTAATGATTCTAAGCTAGTTATGTGCTTTCAGTACTACTAGGAATTTGTGTGGTAACTGCCTCTAGAGTTGGTCACAGTACTGCAGGGTTTTGGGGTCGTTTGAGGGGTGGTTTTGGTTTGGGTTTTTTTACTGTTTTAAATAGGAATAATATGTGATTTTCATTACTTAAAAATATTTTAACAAGAGAGTTCTGCAGGACTACTTGGTTTATCCTGAAATCATAATAGTCTTTCTTGCAAGTGTGTCACTCAGGGCCAGGTTTTATTAATCTTGCAATGGACTAATCTATATCTAAGTTTTTAACCTCCATTAAATTTCAATTCATAAATCCCAAACTCTAGCTAATTTTCTTAGAATTAATAAAAAAATATGAAATTATACACCATTAAACTTTCCTCACTTGAATTTCAATAAAAAAAAAAAAAAAAAAAAAAAAAAAAAAAAACCAAAAAAACAACCAAACCTTACACTTCTTTTTAGTATTTTTGCCTTTTGCACAGTGCAGTACATTTGGTTTCTGGGCAAATTGGTGCAAACTGCCTTGTTCCCCTTCTCTAAGACTATCACCCTTTGAAGGAGTGATTCCATCCCTGCATATAACACAGAACATGAGCCAGCTGAGGTGCCCATAGCCTTGAGGAGGGAAAGATTGTATAATTCTCTTGTGCAAAAGACAAGGAATGAGGAGAGGGGTGTGGGGGGATAGAATGTAAGAGAATACAGATAACACAGAAGGCAATCTCACCCCCGAAAAGTTACAGCTGTACTAATTACCAAAAATTAAGAACAGGCCTGCCCTTGATAGGCCACAGCTGTGTCCAATAAAGATGAGGGCTATAAAAGAGTGGCTAGCTGGTTAAGAAGAGAGCTGCAGTTATTGGCTGTGCTGTGAGGAGCTGCATGTGAGGAATCACCGAGGAGGGATGGCGCTTTTGCAGTAACTGGTATCATGTTTATAGCAACGTCAAAGGGCTTGTGCTGAAACCCTGAGCATTTGGGAGCACGTTATTACTGCCAATACTTCTGAATCTGAAAAATGTGTATGTTTCATGACCATACTCATTTCTTTACTCTTCTGTGTAGGTCAGCGAAGATCCATTTTCTAGGCCCTCCTTCTGTCCATCTTCAATATCCAATGTACATGTTTCCCTTTTTAGCAACTTTCTATCAGCTTCCCAGTTCTTGTATTTAAACCTTATCTCCAGCAGTGCTATGGTGGCAGAATGTCACTGCTCCTCTTACCTCCAGGTGCTCTATCTAGTTTCTGGTTGGTGTGTGTAAAACTCAAATCTCAAGTTACAATGATTTAGATATTTGAAATCAGGTAGGAAAGTTTTATCAGGTCAGACCGACAAAAACACATAGAGATTGGAATGGGAGCTATGTTTTCCTCCTATCTGGATGGTTACTACATTTTCTATGATTATCTGGGATTTTGCCCAATTTTGTAATACTTCAGGGATGCTCTTGCTTCTTTTTATTTTTTTTTCCCTCCTTCTACCATGCAATAAAATAATCTTAGCTGTTAGTTTTTTAATTTGACTTGAACATTGTTATAAGGTATGAGGAAAGGTGTGGAGCTGCAAAGCATTAGTGCTACAGAGGACCAGTCTGTGCAACAGGTTGGACTAAGTGTTTACTGTTTGCTTTCACTTCTATCTAAGGGGACTGATTTCAATAGTTGAGGTGGCTCCCTCTGCTTCTGTGTTTATATGCTCTTAATCTCTCTGCATTTAAGCCTACCAAGACTATTGGTACCTCTGATAGGTTTTCAGACTACTCCATTCCTTGCTCTTTTTTCCTTTTGCTAATTTTTGTCAAATTTGCTAATTATGTGTGCTATATGCATTTCTTACCTAATGTCTTGCTGAGGCCAAAATGAATGTTAAGTCACTGTGATACAAGATGCCCAGCAGATAGCACAGAAGCACTTTAAATCTTAAAAATTCTGAAGCAATAGAAGAATCTGTTACCCTTTAGTCACCAATACTTCCTGGTTGTATAGTACATGGTTAAGTACAACATGGCTAAGAAATACCTTTCTTGTCTAAAATATTTGTCTGATCCATCATTTCCAGCTGTCTGCTATCTTATCTTTTGACCCCTCAGTCACACTGCTAATAGGATTTTTATAAACCAGCACAGCAGTGAACTTCATAGCTCAACAGATTAGTTCATGTGCTTTCATCTCTGGAACCTGGTTCAAACTCAGAACTGACCAAGTGTGCCATAATCCTCCTTTGGGCAGCCTCACTGAAAAAGGGAGTACGGACTATACTATCTTCTGGAGCTCAGCTGGAAGCTGGACCCCACACAAGTGTTATTGCCTAACCTGGACTTGCTTTTCTTTTCTTTTTTTTAAAGGTAGCAGGCAAGCTTTGCAATTAACTTGTTTTTCCTGAGTTTCTACAGATACTAACTATAGTCTATCAGAAATTAACAGACCCAGAAAATACTTATGGTTTCAAAATTTTTTATTTTGAAATCTAATGAAATCAAAATCTTAGAAATGTTAGCTAGGACAAATATTTCCAAGGGTGATTTTGCTTGATTTCAAATTTGAAGTCTTCTATTTTTAAACTTTTCTATGGAAAGTGAATGCAATTATATTTATTAAAAAAGTGCAGTGTCAAATTGTCAAATCACAAACTCAACTCAAGTTGTCATGTTTAGCTGATTACAGTATAGCCAGGATTTGAGAAATGTTTGTATTCTTTCATTGCTGGTTTCACTTGCAGAAGACCAGAGAACAGAAATGGACTTTTATTGTTTTGGTGAATCCTGAGATCTCCTGTCAGGATTTTGATACCATTGCAGTGCAGGATAAGGAGGAAGCTCCTTGCCCAGTTGCTGTATTTTACTGCCAGGGTAAAAAATTTGGCAGCCCTTTGTAGAAATATGAGTTCATTAAATCCAATTTTTTTTGCACAACACCAGTGAATGCTTAGGACAAGTCAGCTACAAGCAGCTACTGACAGGGAGCCATGATGTGATCTCTGTGGAGAAGGAATTTTTCCTGAGGCAAGTGACCATAACTGGGGAAGTGGACTTGCCTACTGTTGTGAGATATAGGTAAATGGAGCTGGTTTTCAGTTTCTTCATGAATCTTAGGAGAAAATAAGTTTCCTGGGTTTATTGTGGTTTTTTTGTTGTCGGTTTTTTGGTTTTTTTTTTTTTTTTTAATGCTTCTATCTTTCTGTGCTCTCCTGAATAGAAGACTTGAAATATAAATATCCTGTACTTAGTTCTTACTAATGTACAACACACTTTTTTTTTTTATTTCTTTCCCACACTGTAGTGATAATAATGGTAGTACTTGGTTTGGTTTTTTTAAATAAATTATAAAATAGGAATAAAGCATTATGTAGCTTCTCTTCCTCCTCTATAGAAGGGCTAGTTATTTATACAATGACTTCAGAAAAGCTGTTTCAGTTCCAGCTTTAAATGTTAATGCTAGTCTAGTGATCTGGCTCTGCAAGCTGTTCCATAGGCCAGTTCTGCATCTGTTGGAATAGACAGAATCCTGCATGGAGATGGGAACTTCACACATATGGATACCTTTGCAGAACACAGATAGCAAGTCTTGCAAAGGTTATCCTTGCCAAATGTTCTTGTATTTATTGTGACAGTGTCTTTGTTGAATTCATTGAATGCAACTCCTCTTCCACCATCCATTTGATTTGCAAATGAATTTTCTTTGACTGTATTCACACCCCTTCTGTATTTGCTTTCCAACAGTATTCCAGCAAATTACTTTACTGGCAGGAACACTTAGGGAGCCAGCCAATTTTAAGTATTGCAAGAATATTCACAAAACCCAAAATTCTCATTCATAACTTCACACAGAGTTTTAAGACAAGCCTAATCTCGAAAAAGATAACCAGTGTATCACTGAGCATGAACAGTTCATGTAACTTATGTTTGTGGTCAAAACAGCTAAACTTGGAGTTTCAAATTACTGTTATGAATGGCCTGGGTATGTGCTACAGATCAAGAGTTGTGGGTAGAAATGACATTTACAATTGTCTGAATAATTTTTTACAATCTCTGAAGAGAACATCTGAAAAGAAAATATTTGCTTAAATAATTCTAATTTATCTGCTTGAACCTAATGTGTCAGAAAACAGTAGAAATGGACAGCAGAGTTAGAGATCCTTACATTTCTTCCTTTTGCAGTGGATAAAAGAACACAATATTTAATATTCAGTCATAGTGGTTCTGGATATTATAATACCGTTTTGTTGCTTCTCCAATTTGCCACATTTTTATTGCAGCCAGATGTGAAGACTTGAATATAAAAATGTTGTCTATTTCTTTAAATAGTTAAATATACCTTCCACATACATTGATGTGGCTCAAAATTAAATCAGTGAAGTTATTTCTGCTTTCAAGAACACTTTGTCTTTGTCTGGAAATGCAGTAAAGGCAGTACAGTGTTCCAGGGAGTCTTTGGAAGCAACCGACAGCCATGAGTATATGCATACAGCTCTGTGTAATCAGTGGAGGTTAAAATTCTTTAATATCATTCATATTAGGTTTGGTTTTTTTTAAAAGAAAATATATCTGGACATATGTATCTAATTTTTATTTTGAACATTTTCTGGTTCCTGTCCAACTTTCCCCTTTATCTCCTGCATACCAGCTTCCAGGTATCTGTCTCCTGATGGTGGAGATGTGTGGAGGATTAGTGTTTTGATTGGCAGGTTGGCTAACATTACAGTTCTGTTCATATGGAGCTTTCCTTCAAGTTCTAAAAAACCACCACGGGCAGCCCAGGAAAAAATTCTGTTTCCTTTGTTGCCAAACAGCACATACAACTTTAAATTCCAAGTGAATCTGAATTGGGATATCTTTATATAGTTCACATATCAACAGAGATAGAATTATGGATGAAATAATATTTTTTGTCTTCCTGCTCAATTATTTAAAGGAAAGGCAAGCTGTAACTCACAGGAATGACAGAAAGCGTTTGGGTCATCGATTATGTACTGCGAAATTAATAGATCAGGGTCTTTCACCAATATATAGAAACAGGAGCATTGTTTTTCAGGGTCTAATCTATTTTATAATACTCACTCTGTGTGTGGCTGCAGACACATGAAGTATAGAGAGAAGGAAAAGCTATTTAGAGCTGGGCTTGCCCATATGTTTCTTCATTATAACCTTCAAACCGGATCCAATCCTATAGAAGAAACTGTGTAAAATAGGAGTTTAGTATTATGGACAGCCATCATAAGCAAAACTTTTAGGTTTATTTCCTTTTCAAAAACCACATTTACTTTGCTCCCAAGAGGGAGACTTGCCAAAACCCCAATAACTGTCAGACTTAACACATTCCCAGACTTTTCCATAAACTGCTGCCAGACACTGACCCCACTCAGGCCAAGGATCAAATGACACAGCAGGGCTTTTCTAATATTTCCCCAACAATACAGAAGCGTCCCTGTAATATGGCAGTGGTTTGAAGGAATATCTTGAAGGCAAAACTGTTTCTTCAACAACTGCTGGGATTAGGATGTACAGCAGCCAGGCTGTGGTAATGATTGCTTTGTGGTTTGTATCGGACTTGCAGGTGAATGATGAGTGCCTTGTTTTTGTGCAAATGAATGCGTTTAACACAAAGCTAAAAACACGGATTGTCACTGAGGTCTGCAGACATTCTGATGTGAGGGCTGAAATGCTCACAGTACTGTGTGATTATGAGAGCACTTCAGAATCAGTGACTTGCATTCTGTTATTTGGATCAGAAACAAAAAGTACTGCTCAGTACAAAAAGCTTTTACACTCATTCCACAAGTCTAAATTTATCCTTTCTGTAATACCATTACATTTCCTACTGTACAACTTCAACACAGCTGTCCCTAACTTAAATCACATCTACTACATCCTGTTTTCAATTTTAGGTCTTAAAATTAGAAAATACCATCTCCCTTGACCATTCTGTTCAAGAGAATAAAATAATTTCATCGCACTTCTCCAAGGAGGGGTTTTTTTTAAACAAATTATTTGTTTAAAGTATTTTCAGTTTTCCCCTCAGGAAAAGTATTCTGTAAGCCCTGTGCTAAAATACAAGAGCAAAAGGAACAAAATTTAGAAAATCTCTTATCTATGAGCATCTGAGTGAGTTAGGTAATTTGTTGTTTCTTAGTTTGCCTTCAACTATATTAATTTCTAGTAATTTCACTGTGGTTGCATTAGTTTCCATATTATTTCGTACTTTTGTGCAGTTATTTTTAGCTCTATGGTCTCGACAGCTGTTCTGATGGTACCTTCCTTATAAGACAGAGTTCTCAAGTTGAATAAAGTGGGAAAATCATCAGAGCTTCTGTTCTGACTTTATTGTAAACGGTCCATTGCTATTCACTTTTGAGTTTCCTTGTGAGAACTAAAATTCTGCAGTTTGGATGATGTTATTTTGAGGTCTTTCACCTGAATCTCACTGCCGGCTAATTTGTAAGAGTTCAAGGAGGACTGCATATTATTTATACACTTTATATTGTCAGAAGCCTGCCTTAATTTGTAAGACTGATAACTGAAATAAACCAAGATCCAAAGTGGAAAGTGGTTCTTTTAACAGAGACTCCCTTAGGAGTTGCTTTTAGCAAAATTCCATTAACCTTATCTTTGCAATGTCTTTTCCAAATTGCTTTTTTTGCAGGTGGCAATTGCAGTGAAGCTCTTTGTGAATGAGAGGTTCTAACACAGATTTGGCCAGGAAAGCCCTGTGCCTCTCGCACCTCTATCATTGACTCCTGATTGTTGTTTCTATCAGCTCTGCTGCTCACTCAGAATTCACCTTAAAGGTCTCCTTTGGGACACGGAGAGTAATTCAAGAAACAAAGGCACCTCATTGTGCAACAAGCTTTTCTTATTCTCAAACCTGTTTGGATGTGAGCCACCATCACTATGAGTGGTTAAGTGATTTCTCAAATCTGTTACAGGAGCAAAAAATATATCAAAATATCTGATATGCTTAGATTGCAAAGTGACCAGAAAAGAACATAAAACTAAAAATCTGCTGAACTGCAACTTCAGCTGGAATGGATGCACACTCTCCTCCATCAAATCCAGTCTTATTTAATTGCTAATATTTGATTAATTTTAATGACCTTTATGCACTTTCAGTGCCTTTTGCAATCTGAAAATTATGAGATGACTGCAACTTTGTCTTGGTCCCATAAGAGATGACCCACTGTTCCTCTCAATAACTTAATCAGAGCTGTCATTCAGGACTGGAGGGGGAAGTATTGCTGGTAGGAAACTGAAAACATGCAAAATACTGCAGTAGTCTAAAGTATTCCCTTGCTAATTTTTCTAATTAAATTGTTGTGCGAAAATTGTCAAGTGATTTGAATCCTAAGGGAACATTTGCTGTTTTTTTTTCTAAGATAGTCCTACGAATAGCTGACCCTTAGAGCACTCATAAATCAGACTCTTGCATGAGGTTCAATTTAAGATTTGTTGTTTTGAAGTTGCATCAAATAATTGATCAGAAATTGTAACTGGGATTATAGAACAGGATCAGAAATTAAATTTAGCAAATAATTGCAAAAATAATTGAAGTTACAAATCCTGAAAACTAAGAAATATTTCCTTTGAATCCTCAGAGAGATGGGACTGGTGGCTTTGATTTGGATTAACTGTATGAGATGGGGGAACAAAGAGAACGGAGTAGTTTTAGATTTACAATTGTGACATATAACCTATTTCAAGAAAGAAATCAAAACTTTCCAAACCTTGTAAAGGTAAAATTTAAGATAAAAACTTTTATTTCAAAGACTGCAATTCTGAGAAGTACTTTGATAATTTATAAATGATCAACTAGTAAAACCTTGGGCATCACAGCAGATCTTTGAGGTTCTTATTTGAGCACCTTGTGTGTGCCTGCTGAGGTTCTTATTGAACCTCTTGTTTGTCCATTCATTAAGACTGCATCTAAGTGGAATTAATTCCTAGATTTGGGGAGGAAAAAAAAAAGATCAGCAATTTTTATTTTCTTAATAAAAAAAATTATCTCAGGTTCTGATCACTTTTGAAAAATAAAAATGCTGTAAATATAGCAATTTTTAAACTTTTTTAAACATTTCCTAGGGTTCTGTTAGCAGAGATCCTACTTTTGCTGCAATCTCAGGGACTCTGCTTCTGTGAATGAGACTAATTTGGGCTCACTGCTAGAGATCTGTGGAACACAGACAGTGTCACTCTGCTCGGTACTGGCACGTTGTTTGGATTTAATTTCAAATTGTCTGAGGGAAATCCATCCTGTGTGTTAATCAAATGTTTTCAGAATTACATATACATAAAAAAACCCACCCCAGAAGACATGAAGTGAGAACACAGATATTGTACAAAGCATGGTACAAAACAGTTTTTTTCCCACTTTATTGCCCATGGAAAGGTATATATTAGGTGGATTTCTGTCCTTATTGAGTTCAGAGGCAAAATTATAAATAAATTTTATGGATATGGGAAAAAAACCCTCAAACCCTAGCACAGACTGTTCAGTTACATGGTATCAGCATTTATTCTCAAATTACTTCCATTCCCTTTTATTCATCTGTCACCAATTTTTAATGTTTCAGGCTTGTTTATTTGACTTGAGGTGTAACTTGTTAAACACTCTGACTGCTCTTAATGTTTTTTGTTTATAGAAGTTGAATTGAAATTGAATTAGTGAAATTCAAACTAAATATTTATAGCTTGCTGAACCATTGTTAGTCACACTCTCTAAATAAGAGTAAGGAACAATTAGGATATTCTTGCAAAATATTCTGAACTTGATAAAACTGCACTTTCAGAAAGAAAACTGTTCTTCCAAAACATGAAACTGTTCTCATCTCACAAATGCTTATTTAACTACATCTGGCTCCACGTAATTTGAAACTAGAATGAAATCTAGAGGGTGCACTACATCCCAGAATTTCTGCATGACTACTCCTGTGCAGTTAACAAGGCTGGGCAGCTCTGTGTATAATTCATGGCTACTCAGAGGGTATCTTGGGTCTTCAAGTACAGCTTCATTGCGCAGAATTCAGATTTAGGGTTTGGTGTGGGAAACAGCACTCAGCTCACTGCTGTGGTGCTGTGAACAGAGCAGGTTTCCTGTTGCTGATGGAGGAAATAAACAACTGTAACTAGAGATCTTGGTTGGAGTAGCCTTTGGCCTCCAGAGGTGATCTAAGTTGTAAACATGGTTGTGTCAGAGGATGTTGTGATTAATAAATGCTGTCTGCAAAAGAAAAATCTTGTGACAGAGAGAATCTGGAACAAACAGGATGCATTGGGATACATATTAAAAATGTATTAAATGGGCTAATTTCTCATTCCTGTAATTGAAATGCTTATGGAGAATCTAATTAACCTTTCAAATGCTGATTCCCAAGTATTTTTGGCATCAAGAGTTATTTCTTGAGGAAAACATCAGATGCCAGCACCAAAACGTTTTGCTTTCTATTTATTTCATCTATCTCTCTGGAAAAGCTTCAATTAAGGGTCAGAAATTAAGTAATATGCTGTGCTTGTGATTGTGGCCTGATCAAGCAAATTTCACTGTCAGACCTTTGCTGAAGAGTCCTGAGGGCCTTTAGCCATTTAACAGAGAGGGGTGGGTTGGGCTGATGCCTTGAGAAGGCTGCCCTAGAATAGAGGCTAGATGGAGTTAAAGAGTAAAGTAGGGATTTATTGGAACACCTCAATGGATCCACCTTGGGCAGCACAAGAGCCCAGCCAGGGCTACACCCCAAATGGACCCAAAATGGTCTCAAAAAAGAATGGTCAGGGCTTCTCACACTTCTGTAAGTTCTGGTCCATTTTCATATTTGAGTTGATTGTCCCTTTAGGTTATGAAGTCCCATCCTTCTTGTTTTTCTCTCTTTAGTCCATGTTGTTTATGCTCTTGGGTATGAGATTTGGATCATTTGTCCTCGGCCCCCAGCTAGAGAAGGAAGTTTTGTCTCCCTGCTCTGTGAAGAGAGCTCACCATCCCTAATATGAAGCTCAGAACTGCACACTAAAGCAGTACAGAATCTGAAAACTATAAAAGCTAAAACCTGAAGCATTAGGGTTGGGTTGTTTCTGTTCCTTCATCTGCTTTTTGCTATTATTTGGAGCATCACTAAGCTGCAGCAGCTGAGTCAGCCCACTGCAAGCCCCCCTGGTCTCCCAGAGCCCAGGGTTCTTTGTGGTCCCAGTCCCATGGGAGGGAGAAGCACTGAGCTGAGCAGGACTGACCTGCCTGTGCTGCAGCAGGGTTTGTACCTCACATTTTCCTCTCCCTTCTTTCACTGTTAGGGAGTTGGATGATGAGCTCAAGTGGCCTGGGTTTCCCTGAGTTTTGATGGATGATTATGATTTAAAGTCGATGGGAAGTCAGGTGAGAGCTGCATTTCAATTAAAAAGAATTCATTGCCATTAAGGTCATGAATAATAATAAGTAAGTTTAACATACCCAAAGTTTTGCCCCTGTGCTGTATAGAGGAGAAAATACATTTTAACTGGTTAGAAATGTTCAAATATGTAATTTCAAAATATTGCTATTGTGCAGAACTTAGCAAGTGAAAAATACTTGATTGACCTATATTTAGTGAGGCAAAGTCTCAAATCAAAGGGAAGGAAATTACCAGACCTTCTAGAGGCTTCCATATGCTTTCACCATTGGACTGTATGCTTAGAGGAGAAAAGCCAATCCTTAGGATGTCTCAGCACTTAAGTGGCTAAATTGTCCCTTTGGATCTTGCAGAAGAGTATCAGTCATCTCATGTTAGGGGAAAAAATGTCTAATCTTTGACAGAAATGAATTACCTCATATGGGACAGCTACATTTTGTCTGATGCTTGTTGTCAGCTTTCACTGGGAGATGAGTAACTAAGAAATAGATTTCATCAAGTTCTGAGATGGGAGGAAATGAAATCTTAGCAAAGAAAACAAGTTATGCCTCCAAAATGGATTGTACAAGCAAAAAAGATCTATCAGGTGAAACCCAAATGTTAAAATAATTTGCCCAAAGATGACTTATGCAGTGCTGGGGAGACAGAAAAGGGTGAAGAGCCCTAATATTCCTAGTTTATCAAAGGCCTCTTTAAGTCATCTGGGTTTGCTGCTTGTCATTTTTTGCTGTCCTTGTTCTCTTGTGGTTTGGTTTTGGTTTTAATCCCCATTTGTCGATGCTACACTTTTATAAAGCTCAAGTGAGCTGCCTGTTCACTTCTCCCATCAATCTTTGACACAAATTTAATGATTGTGCTGTAGCATATCCAGCTTTGCATGTAGTTTCCCTTCTGATGATCTCTTTTTTCAGAAGAGCATTTCCTGTGTCACTAAGAAAGTGAAACTTGGAATCTGTCTCCTGGCAGATCAGTAGTTCAGGTGCACTGAGGTGTGGTCTTTTTCCACAACTCATTTTAGGCAAAGTGGAAAAAAACAGAAAAATGGACAGGTCTTTTCTAATTTGGCCTGATCCAAAAATGTCAGTTTACAGAAGCTTTCTCATTATTCTCCTGCCACTGTCTTTTCTTCTACTAATAATTTCCATTCTTTCAGCCACAAGGCCAGTCAAAAGTAATTAAACAAAAAACCTAAACTGATTTATTAAGATTAAAAAATGATTATAAGTGCACAGTTTGAGTTCAGTTTTTATTTTTCTGCTTCACCTCACCACCCCCTGATAAAGTGTTTTTGGCTCTTCTGTGACCTCTGAAAAATGCAGCAAAATGGAGACTGGGACTTGATTCTGAGAGCTTGGTAATACATTATCCCAGTTCAACAAATATCAAATCTGTGAATAAAATGTAGCACTTCTGTGACTGAGGCTGTCTCTTCTTAAATGTGAAATATATAAGGCAAGGGCAGTGTTTAGAAACATCAAAAGAAGTTAGTGCTTGTACATTTTTCAAAATGTGTCATCTTAATACCCAGTAAATAAGTTGGGGTTTTTTGAACATTGTAGTCTCTCCCCAGAACATGAAACAATCTCTAAATTGAGCAGAACTGTTGTCGTTTGGTTGGTTTGTTTGTTTTTCTATCAGGTGTGAAGCTTGTACTTTAAATGAAAAAAGAAGCCTGGTAAGAGACATAGATTGGAGTTATGTGGAATTGATGTGAATTGGAGTTCAGTTTTTTTGTTTCTTAAGTTCTGAATGTACAGCCAGAACTATAACTAATACTCATTTATTGTCTTGCTGCTTTTAAGATTTTGTTTTGCTGAAAGTGGGCTTGGTATCACATTAGTTATTTTCTGCTCAAATTATATTGCACTTACAGAAAATTCACATACTCAGGAATGTGCTCCAATCTCTCCTAAAGCAGGATTGGAGTCTTTGAATGACCTAAGTGTTTCCAGTCAGCTGGTCACAGAGGGATAACAGCATGGATAACATTGGTGGTTGTCCTGTTTTACTGACTGTTCTCTTCCCTGAAGGGAACAGGTGCTTCTGGCTGAAATGTCAGAGTAAAAGTGAGTGGTTAAAATTGCTCCTTTTTTGCTTTTACTTGCAAACAATTTTCAGGATTATTGCTCATCAAGACAGAAGTAATTTTGATTTATTTATAGGCTAAGAAAAGCAAATAAGACTTTTTCCACCAAGATTGCCAGGTACTAAAACAAAAAATACAAGTTACATCATAGTTTGCATTTCTTGAGTGTAACTACCACTGCAGGAAAATTACATTACTTAAGTCACCATGTAAAATAATTGATGCATAACTCCTAAAATGTAAATTAGAGTCAGTCATGTTGAAACCAGTGCTGTGCTGGAATCCAGGAGAACTATATTGTAAAGCAGCTTTGTGTTGTATTCAGATCATGCTGCCAGATGGATGTTTTGGTGCCTGTTAGTATCTGGCTTGTTTTAGGGAAGACCTGCAGAGTATTTGAGGCTCTTGGTCATGTCCTAATGGGACATTATCCTTATTGCACCTGAAAACATTGATCTTCAAAAGAGGTTCTCTCAGTGCAGCCTGTGTAAGGAGCAATTTCTCATTCTCATAGTTGGCTACTCCTGTCCATCAGAACACAAAAAATACACTGTAAATTGAGAGCTTTGGACTATGCACTGTCTGTGATGGCTGTAGTTAATGGAGATTGTTGTGGTGTTCGTTGTTTTCCATCTTGCTTCCTGGCTCATTTAGAGGTTGAGTGGTTTTTTTCATGTTTCTCCTGCGCTATGTAGGTAGGCACATTCACCTCCTGACGCTTTGAGTGTTTCATTATTTGATGTTCACTGTCTTTTCACACTCCCAACACCTGTCAGACACACCATGTAATAGGAAGGAACAATGTAAAGGATATGCTTGAATCTGCACTTGGTTGGACTCCTGCTTGTGCCTTGTCATTGACTAGCAATTATACCTGTGCAGCTGCTACAATATCCCGAGGCATAAAATCTGATTGAGCTGTGCTTCTCTTTCTCTACATAAATATAATAAATACCAAGTATTCTTACCACAGAAGTTCTCACAAGTGGCAGGGTCTGTGGAAAGTGCTAAAGAGCTCAGACTGGGGACAGTTAGCACAGAACGTGAACGGGTGGTTCCAGTTCTGCTTTCTGAGCTCTGCATACCCCAAACAGGGAATTGCTGCTTACTGCAGGAACTGTGATGCTGTACAAAAGACTCCTTCAGGCAGTGTCTGGTGCTGTGAGAAATGCTGGTAAGTCATGGAGTAAATCAAAAAGATTTTATTTTTGAAACTACTGTAGAGTAGGTCCTTGATAAATTTAGCCATTAGCAGATGACATCTGTAAAATGTGATGGGGTAATATCTGTGCCCAGTTTGCAACTGTTTAGGAAGAGTGGGCTGAAAGCCACCAAACTGTTTGTTAGGTACCTCCAACTGCCAGGCAGCTGAGGGGAAAACCGAGGGAAAGGGATTCTGATACTCCTCAAGTGAGAGAAATGCCAAATGAAATGGTGACAGCTAAATGAATTGCAGTTGCTGAAACTAAAACGTTGAGTAGCTCAAGTGTTTGAAATGAGTAAAAAAACTTGGGTGTTTTGATAACACTCATGGGGGACACCCTGTAATTAATGTAGTTACTCTGAGCAGCTCTTGTAACTCAAGCTAGCACATGGATATGATGCGAGTTTTCTGTGTTGCTTATGGAATATTTGTCCATGTTACCCATACTGTAACTCTGAACGAGAATTCAAGTGTTGTTCTGCATGGCTGTGTTATAAGACTCTCAAAGGCCCTTGTATTTAAAGGCAGAATTATTATTTTAAGCCAGTCTGGAAGATTGAAATCCATAAAAGCCATTAGACTGATTACCATCCTGTAACACTGTCAAAAATCATGTTAATTGGTGAGCGCAAGCCATCCTCTGCTAACAGCTTTTCTCTTTAATTGAATTTTTGCCAAATCGGTGTCATTGAGATTCTCTAATGGACATTTTTTGCTCCTAGGGTGTTTTTTGCTTAGATGTATAGAATAGGACTGTGTTTTATTGTGTATTATTTATCTGCTTCAGAAAGACTGCAGGTTTTGAAGTGATTAGCAGGGCTGCTGGTAGCAACTGAGAAACTGAAACCCAGAAATATCTCATGAATGGTGCTACTCCTCTGCTGCCAATATCTGCTAGTGTCTGGATGCTCTTTGTTGTTTCTTCACTGCTGGCTTCTTCCCATTTATTTTAGTTTTTTCTTTTATTATGCATTTAGGGGCAGAGATGGGAGAGGAAGGTAATCAGTTGCCCAGCTGTGCCTCCCCTCTCTGGATTGTAACTAAAAGAGGTGTTACTCAGGCAAATTCCTCATAATCCTTAGATCAAATTTGCTGCCTCTCCAGCTGCTGGGTTTTGTTTGTTTGGTGTTCTGTGTGAGGGGTTTTGTTGGCTTTTCCTTTGTTTGATTTTTTTAATTTGTTCTTTAAGTGGGTTATCCTATCAATTGCTTTAATCTGAACCTTTTGCAAGCAGATCCCAAAGGCATTGCTTTTGAGATAGCTGGAGCACATTCTGTCACAACTTTCACTATCAAGTTATTTCCCCCATATTTGAAGGGATTTTGGCCATACTTTTGAGAACTGTTTTACTTGGTGTGTTGTTTGTGGAAGGATCTGGATGTACAGCATCTCCCTGTCTGTGGTTCATACCCTTGGTTGGAAATGCTGCTATCTAATACAAGTTTTTGCTTCTAATAGGAACAAAAAAAGGAGGATCTCTCTGGAATACTTTGTATTTTCCTTCATTTCAGGCAGATTTCCCCAAAAGCCTTGGGAAATCATTACTTTCACTGAGTGGATTTACTGTGTAGCTCAATCCCATTGGACACAGAAAGTCTGTTTTCACTTGCCAGGTAGCTCTTGCATTTGTTTGTTTGTTGGTTCATTCATATAAATTCCAGTAGTGGGAATTGATCACCCCTTCAGGATAGATTACGTATGGATGTGGAGGGACAATTAATAGTTATAGTAGTAAATGTCTGCCATTTTAACTTCCAAAGAACCGTTCAATGGTCTGGAGAAGAATATGCTCTCAGATAGAGATGTGGAAATTATTTATGTTGGTATTTTAGTCCCTTGCTTAAAACAGATAAAGAATTACACAGATTTTCAGGAAATAAAACTTGAAATTTATTCTGTTTTGATTTTGCAGAATACGTAGCTGTTTCATTTTTGTAATTGTGAATCAGATAGAGTTAGATGATAATCATTGTCAAATTTTATAATTTTCTCTCTGGTCCATGTCAATGCCTTTAGCTCTAGACTTTTGAGCTAGAAGTAGCATCATGTCACCTCATGTAGTAAAACTTGCATATCTTTTAAAACAGGGGATAGAGTCTTTTTAAACAGGACCAGACCAATTTAACATTAATTTTAATATCTGTCAGTTTAATTATAGTGAAACACAGCTCTATGCTATTGCACATTGTCCCTTTTCAGAGCCTCTGCAAATTAGGTTTGGAAATTTTTTTTTTATTCTTCTATTGGTTTCAATATCCCTATTTTTTTTTCCTGAGAGAAAGAGTACCCATAGGTGTTTTCCAAAACTAAAAATAAAATAACAACTTTAGAAAGTTTCTGAAAAACAAACAAGTTTACTTCATGCCTGTTTAAATAAATAAATGCCAGCACGTGGCTTTTATTGAAGCACTCTCTCTAGCTCTAATGCATTCATCATAATGCTGTTCACTCTCCAAAACGGTGTTGACTTGTCCTCTCTATTGCTTTTGTTAAGGTGATGACCTGCTAAATGCTACCAGCTTTCCTTGCTGCTAACAGTGTTTTCCTGCAGAGTTTAGTGGGATGTAAATGCTGTTGTATCTACTGCTGGTACCATCTTTATGATAACCTGGCATTAGTATGAGGGATGCCCCTTGCACAGCAAATAAGGCCACACTTCTGAATGTGAAATAAGGTGCTTGGATTCCTGTTGTTGAATAAATATGTGTGTTTATTATATATGAATAACAAATAAATTATAATTTTTCCTCTTAATGAGTACTTCAGGATGGAAAAATATGCATTCCTGTAGACAACCTTATATTCACTTAGGATAAAACACACAGAAAACATTTGTCTTAATGAGGAGGCTTTGAAACTGTCTAAAAAGGCTTTGAAATGCCTTTCTAGACCCTATGTATTTTATGAAATTGTTTTTCAGACTAAAAAGTAGTTTCAACTATCAAAGCTAACGTAATGCTAACTTTTACACTTTTTTTGGTGCAAACTAGCTAATTACTATTTTAAACCAACATCTATCTATTCATTTTAGTACAGTCTTTAAGTGACTGAACTAAATGAATGAAATGAACCAGTTGGTGTATCATGCTACTTTCTTTAAGCACTTCCTGATTGTGATTTAATTATATAATTAAGCAATGATTTTCATTATCATGATGATAAAATATAAATATTGTAAATTCTGCTAACTTGTTCTACAAGTATAATTTTGCTGTGTGACAAGCTGGTGTTTTGTAACAAGAGAGAATTTGTGTTTACAGTAGTAAATAAGAACATTTCTGAACAGCAAGGGAGCTGTGCTGTGTTAGTGAAAGTTGCACCAATGTCACTTAGCCAGTCCTGGAGGAACTGTGAGCAAGGCCAGGTCTTCAGAGCAGCTGCATCAAACAAACTGCCCCAAGTCACTGACCCCTGTGCACACTGCTCCCACTGGAACTATGGAATGGGTGTCAAACCTAACCCTTAAAATGTGCTGGGTACAACCAGTGACAGACCCAAACTGCACAGGAGATGATTGAATTGTCCCTTTTACTGTCCATTGCTGTGTGTTTCAGTTGTTGTTACATATGGTGAATATTATTTTTTAGTCTTTTGTTACTCCTAAACCACTCTTGTCAAGCTGCAGAGCTGTTTTACTTTCGCTGTGATTATTGGTGAGGTTTCTGTGGCCAGTGCTGGGTCTGTGCCCCCTTTCCAGTCTGTGTCCCACTGCCTGTGACTCCTGTGCCTGTGGTCCCCTGCCCCACCCAGTGTCTGCAGTGCTCAAGGCCTCAGCCTTGTGTTTCTCACCTTTCTGGTTCAGCTATAGCCACCTGAAATGGACCCACTTGGGCACCTTCTCTCCCACAGTGTTCGGTCACTGTCCTGGCTGTTAGACCTGCTCCTGAGATGTGTTTGCTTGCAGGCAGGTCAGGGCTAAAGATTTCCCATTATGAATTCCCAGGGAATTCGTCCTGACAGAGGAGCTTGTCTGTGGGTTTGAGTGCAGGTTTGCATAACTTTCACTTTCCTTGAAAGGCAGGTATGAGATGCAGATCTGTGTGGGGGAAAACCATGCAAGGTGCTCTGCAATCACAGGTTTTCTGGTAGAGGCAGAGAAATTAAGTGTGTGCTGTAGCAATGGTATCACTAATCATAAAGGAGGTATATTTACATCTGTTAGAGTTGTGTGCTTGGAGGTTTTTTCATCAGCCTATCAACAATAGCATGAATGATTTCTTGAAAGACCTCTAAGAAAAATTGGTTTTGCAGAACTTTCTAGCAGCTCTGAGTGTCCCTTAACTTTCATCACTACAAAAGATTTGCAAGTCTATTGGCAATTAAAATTATACCAAAAATTTTTTTTTGAATGCACCTACTATTGGCAGACTTTTGACTGTTTTGCAAGTAGTGTTTTGTGAATGCCTGCATGACCCTTCTATTAAGCAGCTACCTGTGTTCAATAGCAAAAGAGATTTTGAATGGTTCACAGCAAGTGAAATGATTTAACCTGGAGCAGAGTAATTGCTTTTCTTAAAAAGGGCACACACCTTTCCTGTGGACATTTTTGCCAAATATAATTATGGCTGTTAAAATGCAAAGCATTTTTTTAACAAAATTACATTTCTGATATATTCAAGTAAAAGAATGAAGTGATTCTTTTGAGCATAATAATTCAGGCCTCAGTGTGTAAATGGCATTCACACTCAAGAAAAGGCAAATCTGAATGTGTATGGTTGTAAGCGTTTTTTCCTCTAATTGCTTTCATGTTATCAAGCATCTGAAGAAGACTTAATTGTTGGAGTCCCTTTAAAAAAACAATTGTTCTCCCTTGCTTGCCACTGCTGTCCCTCCATCTGTGAGAGGGCCCTGAGCAATCACTTTCATGACCTGAACATTTTCTTCTTGCACACACAGGCAAAACAAGAAGTAGCACTGAAGTCTGTTAGCATTTATGAAAACATTTGTCATCAGAGACAACTTGGAGGGTGACATAACTTTTAAATGCAGCCTGCTGGGAAATTGCTCAAGCTGGGCAAACCCCAACTTGGCCAGGATTTCAGGAAAGCTCTGGAAAAGCAGTGTATCTGTGCAGTTCTGGATTGTGCTGGCTTGTGACTGAGTTCAGCTAAAAGCTTCTCTTTTTTTTTTAATTTTAATTAGATTTTCTCCAGTTGAGTTTCCCTCAGCTTTCTCTGACCACTTCTGCTGTTCTTGGTGCCTGTGCCAATGCATGAGGCACTGAAGAGAACTGTGGTTTGTGATGTTTCTTTCCTGAAGCTTGAAATAAATGGGCAGGAGATCTTTCTCCTTTTTAATGCCTTTATTACTGAACCATTCTAACTTAGAAACCAGCAAGTAAAAAGTGAGTTAAAGAAGAAGATATGGACAGTAAAGAATATACTATATTGGAAGATGTCATAAGCATAATTTACAAGAGGCAGAAACTTTTACAGAGGCTGGACAGAGATTGGATCTTTTATATATAATTCTGAGTCCAAAAATGTAATTAGATATATCTTAAAAGGCATTAATTTTCAAAGACTAGTGATTTTTTTTTTTAAAGTACTGGAAAAGGAAAAAAAATCTTAAAGGTATTTTTGTATATTTTTTAGGCTTTTCTCATAAATCCTACAGACCACTCACCTAAATATATCTGTAGACTGGTGATTTGTAGTTATTCCAATGACAGTGCAACATCTCATTTATCAAAATCATATGATACATTTTACACCATTTTTTCCACCTGTGTATTTCTTGTATTTTAGGGTTTGACTTGACTGAGACTGAACAGTCCAGACCCTGTCACCTGCTTTTTCTGTCATGGTGCACTAATACTTTCAAGGTTAATGTAAAAGCCTGATGTGTCATGGTGGAATTTGTGAAATTTTAAAACTTTACTGAGCACCTGGCAGCACCTTAAACTTTAGATGTTTCTCTCAAATGTATCGGATATATACCTGATGACTTCCAAACAATTTAAAAATTATAACAAGAGTCTTCAATGAAATACTGATAAGAAAGTGGGAGCAGACAATCCTAAATGCATTTCAAAAAGTCTAAGGAATCTTACTATATCTAGGTTAAAATACAAGAAAGAAAAACATGCTTTTGAAAAGGATGACTCTATTTCATGAGTCATCTTCATGAACGCAGAAGAGCCATTGTCCTCCCAGCATCCAGAAAATCATCACTTCTGCTGTTTCTACCTTGCAGTATTAAATGAGTGCAGATCTAAAAAGTGTGCACTATTCATAGTTGTACAAATACTTCCGGGGTTTTTTTCAGAGCTACATCAAAACTAAAAATGTTAAAAATATGAAGGGTTTGTTTGGTTTTTGTTTTTTTTAATGAAATGTGCAATTAAGGAGTGGTTTGGTTTTTTAAGCTAAGAACTTTCTTTAAACCTGACTTACCTGTCAGAAAGTAACCTCCTCTCTGTGAGTCAATTTGTTTGGGCAGGTTTTAAAGTGTGCAGAGAGACCAATTAAGAACGGTATTTTGGAGTATGAAATGGTTATTTAATCTGAAATATGTCACAAGAATATGTCATATTGGCAATGCTGGTAGGCTGAGAATTTGTACCATCACATGTGTGAAAGGATTGTCCTTTGCTGCTCCTTGGAACAGATGAATGTCAATGTTGTTCAGCTGCTTTTTTCCAGTTCTCTGCTTTTCTTCAATAGGAGTCTTAAGCTCGTCCTTGGGAACACTTTTCTTGAGCAACTAAATACTGTATTTATAAACTAGTTTAGTTATTTATAACTAAATACTGTATTCTCAGTAGCTGCAATTTTCTGTGTGGTTTTGATGGTTTTATCTTGCATTTCCTTGTTTGACACAACTGCTTTGCTATCTGGACTTGCTTTCATACACAATTCTAACTTTGCTAAATTCACCATCCTCCATGCATTTGGCTTCTTTAGACCTATTTTTTCACCATGGCCAGCCTTCAAAGTGATATTTTTTTTCTGGCCCTTATAGTGGGCAATGATAAAATTATCTTTTTCTAGTTGCTGTTTTAGAAGGATTTCCCCTGAAACAGCATTTAAAATACTTAGTCTTAAATAATGAACAGGGGGTCTGGAGGTTCTTTTGTTAATGTAGGGGATGATAAAAAACAAGGCTCAGTGAAATCTGCATGAAAGTCACACCTTTTTAGTTTGGAGAGAGAATTCTAGCTAGATTTGTCTGAATCTCATTTAAATCTGCATGTCTTCAGCTTCATGAATGTGGGTTTTTTGATAATTGCTTTGTTAGTCCTCTGACACTGAGTGACAGTACTTTTCAGTGCTTGACAGCCAAATCCATTGGCACACGACAGTCCTCATACACAGTGAGGTGTTTTCTTTCTGCCTGGTGACAGTAAGAGCTTTCAAGTTGACAGAGGGGGGCTAAGATGTCTTCACAAGTGAGAAGAAAGCTGAGAGAGGATAAGGAGGTTCTCTGTCAAAATAAAAGCATTCATTTAGTTCATCCTTCCAGTGTAATGAAATAAAGAGAAGATCTGATAGCTGCATGTTAAAACATAATTTTATTTACGTGTTGCTTATAGAAAATTTATCACTTAACTTATTATCAGGGCCTTCATGACTAGAAAATTTTTGTGGTAACTGTAACTGTTTCTTTGTCAGTGAGGTGATGAGTGGTTTGATGCATAAAGAGAATATTTACATGCAAAGAGCATTGCAGTACTCTCTGACAACTCATCTACTATTTTTTTTCAAGAAATAATTAGTATATAATGTGTTTATTTAGGGGTTTTGTATATTTTTATTTTATTTTAAAATTTAAATCAAGAGGAGTTTGAGAGTTTTATACAGTTTACAGAACTCAAGTAATTTGCTGCTCTCATTTTAAATACTTTGGATGCTTTCCCACTATAAAATAATGGTTTGATTAGTCAAAAATCTCTGTAATAAATTCAAGGCATTCTAAGAGATTGAGCAGGCAGAAGACAAAAGGATGCCTGCACTAATGCTGTCCTTGCTGTATCCATGAGGGCAATAGTATTAACTGGTAATATTGACTTCTGCCTTTAGGGAAGGAAAGGGGACCAAAACAACCAAAAAACAAAAACCCAAACAAAGCCCTTGTGAGCTCAGTCAGCTGGCAGTTAATTACCCATCAGGAAAAACTGTTTAATGAATGAGAAGATGAGTGGTTTATGTGATCAAAGGCAGGTAGGTTATTATGGATGGATGCTGCTGATTGCTGGAGATTTGTCTGTGCCTGGATCCTCGGCGTGGATATTGATGAGAATGTCCCCACTCTTTTGTCTTTGCAACTGGATTCCATTGCAGCAAGACTGTGTTTGCATTTGTCTCTTATATTTATGGTTGCTCTCTCTTCCTGCCCAAATGCAAGGATTTAGGTGTTTGGGAGGGTGCATCTCCAGTTATTGCTGGGCTGCAGGAGCCAAGAACGCTCCTCAGGTTCTGTCTGGTGTGGTGGTTCTCTCCAAGCTGCCCCTGGCAATGCCTTGGAATGAAGCCAGCCCCGGGAGTGCTCACCTCTGCCCAGAGGCAGCTGAGGCAGTGCTGCTTGCACAGGACAGAAGTTACAGGGACACCTCACCCACAATAGTCAGTGCACCTCTTCCTGTCCTTTTACCTCTAATGAAGAGGTTTCAGAAAAAAACCCTTACATTAGCATGTGTAATACAATATTCCTCTAATGTAAATGAATGCTCTTCTGAAATTACTTTCATATTAAATCTATTTGTGTGCTTATGATAAGGCCTGATAACATTGACTTTTGAGTGGTGTTTTTCTCACAGGATGTAATCTTCAAATAATTTTGGTGTCATCCACCTTCATGGTATATTACAACTCTGAATTTCATACTGTAGTTCTTAATACACATGCATCAGTTGTGCAGGAAATCTTCTATTGGTGAGCAGTTTAAAGTCAGGCTTTTATTTTTGTCTGTTTTGTAAAACCTGTTTTGGGTTACTTAACACCAATCTTAACTTGACTTTGAAAACTTAGTCCATCCCAAGAAAATAATGAGTGACTTGAAAATGGCAATTTAGAATTTATAACTCTGTAAGTGCTTAGTGTTTTACTGTTTTGAAACACTTGAAAACTTTGAAGAGCACATGGGCATCAAATGAAAACATTTATCATTTTTTATGCCACATTCCAACTTAAATACTTGTTTATCATATTTGTATCCATTTTGTTGCCTCTCAACCCGACTCCCACTTTTCCTTTTATTTCCTGTTTTATTTCAAGTTTAGTTAAGTCTCACATGTTGTTCTGTCAGTTGCAGTTATTTTCAATAGCACAGTAGTTGTTCCTGAAAATAGTGGAAATATTGCCTGCTGAATGTTGTCGAAGCATGAACTAGTATTTTAAACAAATCATGTTGAAGTGAACCTAAACCAGTTTATACTGATTCAAAAGGCAGGAATAACACATTTTAGAGACTGTCACAGTAAATGTACAACCTTTAGTTAATGTACTTTAGCCTCAGTAAATGTACAAACTTTCTTTGCTGCTTAAAAAAAAAAAAAATCTTGTATGCTGTTAGCACACAAGCTTAAAAAAGGCCTTTTTTTATTGCTCTCAATTATGTAATTAAGCCTTCAGATTGAATAATTTCAAATGGTGTTCTTTGGTGATTTAATATTCTGTAGAGTTTCTGTCTGTTCCCAAGACATTTTTAGTGGAAACATAACATTTCTTAAGATTGAATGAAAATCCCTTGGAATGGTGCAATCTTTTCAGGTGATGTGCTCAGGTCTTTCTGAAAACACCAAGTTGATGAGTGAGGTTTTAAAAGTGCTGTTGTGCAAGTTGATTATTCTCCATGTTCTTAGGCTTATTTGGGTTCCATTACAATCACATGGGATTCTATGGAAATGTGTGATTTCTTCAATGCCACTTTAAAGAAATTGCCTCATTCTTATCTCTCTTTTGTTTTTATTAACCTCATAACACTAATATAAAGATTTTGAGCCTCAAAATGTCCAACACGTTCTATCTTTGACAGTGTGGTTTATTTTTAATTGCATTTTAAGAAAGAAATGGCCCTAAACCATCTAGCCTTATGCATTATATTAATTATCTTGGTGGAAGAAACACATAGAATACATTTAATTATAGGTCATAACCCAGTAAATCATAAAAATCCTGTTCTGAAGTAAATTGTTGCCACTAATTAGCTTTCCTGTTTGCCAATGCTAAAATAAATTCAATTCATGTCTTGTTAATATTGGTTATTTCAGTGAATCCAAAAGGCATAAAATACTGATGTGTCCAGCCACTAAGTAGTTTGCTAATATCCAAGAATATATAAATGGAAATTTATCTTTAATAGCTTTAAATACGTTATGATGAGGTTCATTGTTTTTTTACTTTAAATTGAATCAATGTTTAACTTCTTTTAAAATCCAGCAAGAAATGTGCTGTTTTAAGTTCTGATTTTGAGCTTGATTTTGTGTTGGGCTGTTTTTTTCTTTTTTCTTTTTTCTTTTTTTTTTTTTTGTTTTTTTGTTTTTTCCCAGTAAAAGTATTTCCAAGATGTTTACATCACCCTGTGTGAGTTTGAATAGCAAAACTGATATATTTAATCAAGGAATGAAAATGTTCATA
Source organism: Pyrgilauda ruficollis (assembly GCF_017590135.1). NCBI lineage: Eukaryota > Metazoa > Chordata > Aves > Passeriformes > Passeridae > Pyrgilauda > Pyrgilauda ruficollis. Next base: position 2,016,725 of record NW_024530599.1, read on the forward strand.
ATTGGGTGTGAGACCTTTGACATGGTAAATCACAAATGTCCAAAGCACAAGGAATGAACTAAATTTGCACATATCAGGGACAATGGGTTGGCTTACAATGTGGAGAAAATCCACTACTGTCTGTGGAGTTTCACTTACTTCAGTCTTTTTATCTACAGAGAAATTTTTGGAAGTGCTGAACTATCTTACTACCTAATTACTATCTGATTTATGTGAATTTCCAAGATTATGTAGATTATTGTTGCCAATTTAACTAGTGTAAGAAATTTTAGTGCAATACAACAAACTAGCAAAGAGCATATAGCATAGAGGGATGTTGTCACATTAGTGATCATTATATAATTTTTAAAAAATGGCAAATCAGCCCTCTTCTGCTCTCCCCATCCTTCATGTCAAATAGCAATCAGAATATAGTGAAGCATAAGCTTTCTTTTAACTTCTTGGTACTGTGTTGTTAAGGTCAGAAGCAAGAAAGAAGATGACAAGTTGAATCAATTGCTACTGTAAAGTAAAATAGAGCACAGTTGTGCCAAAGTGAAATAATAAGTAACATTTTAGGCTAAGCAACAGGTAACAGGATTTTTATTGTTAAACACCAAAAGCATTTTAAACAGAAGAAATGGGAAGTGGGCTCTGACAGGACAAGAAGGGGATGTGGGTAGAGGGAACTTTTACTGATTTCAAAGTTATGCAGAAAGTTCTGTCACATCTGGGAGTCATGGAGAACCCTTTTCCAATTTGTGTATATCTTTAAAGTGCACTAGTGTACATCCCGTAGTGTGCTCCTGATTTCTTGTTTTCCAAGAACAATTTCTTGTTGAAATCATTTGTTGAAATCATCTTGTTGAAATCTTGTATGCACTCGGTGTTCTGAACTGTTGTGAAAATCCACACTTGGCTTTTGTTCATGGATAAATTACTTGAAAAAAACTGCATTTGAATGTGTTTTGTGCGTGGAGGTGGTTTTGGTTTTTTGTTTCGGTTTTCCTTTTTTTTTTTTTTTTTTTTTTTTTGTGTGCGTGTTTTAGCTAAGCATCTCTGATATTTCATACTGTTTTCTGGAAGCTGAGAGATTCATTTGCTCAACTGCACCTTACCTGGAGCTTATTTAGCTATGGCAGCAGGCATAGTAAAGGGAAGTTTTCCATTGCTCTATCCCCCAGACCTATCTGAAATACACAAGGTAAAATCTTCATCTGCCAGTGCTCTGAAAGAGGCAAAGAGAAGTTTTTCAGAGATCCTGACTAAATCTCCCACAGAAAAGTGTTGTACAAATCTATCTTGCCTTTGAACAATTGATACTGCAGTGCCCAAACATTGCTGAACCTAGATTCCTTTCCAGTTTTATCTTGTTGTCTATCTGAAGCATATAGATGTTGCTTTGTTTAAGAGCCTTGAAAAACTTGAACTGGGGATGTTGATTACAGAATAGAACCAGAAAGAGAATCTACAAATTTTTTATTTTTCCTAATGGACACAACAGATGAGTTCAGTGTCTCCTACTTCAGGAAAAAAATATTGAAGATGAGAAAGTCTAGGATGAGAAATTCCAGGGCAGCGCACACAAACCAGCCCTTACAGGATTTGCAGCTACCTTCTTAGGAGAGAAATCTATGTTAATCCACATAGGAAATCCAATACTGAGGTACTGGAAGGGGCAGAAACAGGTCAGAGAGACATCTTTAACATGGATTAAAAACTGGAAACGTGATTAGTAATCTCCAAGTAACTTTGGGGATTTGATGTCCGGAGAGGTACTGTCTGTCACCTTGAAGACAGTGAGCTCATAGTTCAAAGAGTTGATCAGCATACTGAATGCAAAGCTTCTGATATTGCCAAAATAACATCAGGGTGGTATTATATAAAGTGATATTCCCACGAGGAAATGGTTGGAACAAGTTAGATCATACAGCATCTCATGCTGAATAAAGCAGAAACGCTGCTGGGTGGGGCTGGGACTCACCAGGGAAAACCTGCAATTGCACGGAAGTGCAGAGGAGAAAGCACAGCAACAGATACATATATATGAGTTATTTAAGATGTTAATTGCATTTTTAATAGGTAAGGGAAATGGAGTATGGTTGATATGGAAGTTAAAGCAAGGAAGCATGGATAAGCAATCTCGTTAAGTGGGTGTACAGGGGTAATGAAGGCAGGAAGGGGCGGTCTGTTGAGAGGCAGGGCTAGATTCAAACCCCTTGTAGGCAATTATGGACTTGTTACACTTGGAATTGAATTTATAAATTTGATTTAAATGCAAAAATTAAAAAAAAAAGCCTCATTATGTAACTAGGCTAAGTGATGAATTTGGCCAAGAAATCAGAGCAATGCTCTGTCTTAACTTCATGAACCTGGACAGGCACTTTAGCTTCCCTAAAATTAACTAACTCCAGCTTTCCCTGTAAAATTGGCTCAAGATTACTATTACAGGCAATAGGTAATAATTCATGAGGTCTGAAAACTAACAAGATCTAGAAGGTTAATTTTCATACTGTATATTATACATTTGAAATTTCTCTCATACAGTTTTCCTTCACGTAGCAAGGACAAACAGCCCCTTTGCACAGGAGGCTGCATGGTGCAGAAAAATCTTTTCTTGCTCCCAAGTCTTTGGAGAAAAAGACCAGTCTCTTGCTTGAGTTGTTTGATGGGATATGATAGGGGAAAAAAAACCAAAACTAATTGAATCAATTGTTTTACTCACAGGCAAAACAGATAAATGAAAACTAATAAAAAAGATTGTCGCATGGTGTGTTGTTGCTTTGTTGTTTTTTGGGTTTTTTTTTTTCCTCTGAAGTGAATGAAAGCAAATTAAGGGCTAATTTAGGATAGGACTAAAATCACTTAAAGTAAAAGAGGGCACACATGCTCTGAGACCTTCTCAGTAACATACTCTAGGTAGAAATCAATGAATTATTTGAGAAAAATTTTATTAAAGAGAGAAAAGTACAGCCTTACTCCACATGAACATTTAGTGCTGATGTTAGAATATTAGTAGCAGGGTACTTCCAGACATTTGAAAAACTCCACATCTGAGATAATAAGAAAACAATTTTGTTTTGCAGGTTTATGTGCTTAAAGCACATAAACCTGCAAAACATATGCATAGAGTTCCAAATTTAAAGTCCGATGGGAATTAAAAATGAAGAAATTTGCTAGGCATGAGTAGATAAGTATTTTAGAATGCTATGAAACTAGGAATTTTTGGATCTGATGCGAGTGTCCTTCAGAGAAAGTAAATGCTAGTTTTAGACTAATAGCCAAATACAACTTAAATCAGAAAAAGCATTAGTTTTACTGAAGTCTTCAAATCATTGCTTAATGGTAATAACTGAATGAGTTTCCAGCCCATAATCCAGGTTATGAAATGTATTGAAGATTTTCTGAGTTCTCTAAATGTATTTATTACTACTGTTTATCCCCAGATTCACATCCAGTGTGGGCTGCAGCAAATCAGTCAATTAGAAGTGGTAGGTGGGGAGATGTCTTGGGGATTAGGGCACTCAAATATCTACTTGTTAATCAGACAAATAAATAAACAAAAGCCAGTTGCCAGGATCTGTGGTTACCTAGATACCGGGCACTGTGACTCAGAAGCCTTTGATCTTGTATCACTCCACAGAAGTTTTTCTTCTGAGTCTGAAAATACCTACTTTTCACTTTTAATATTTCAGTGGTGTTTTTTTTCTGATAAAAATTACAGAAAAAAATAAATTATAATATTTGTGTATGTATATGAGCACTCTAGTCATTATAAAAGCTATTTTTTTTCCTTTTGATTATTTCCCACTTCTTCTATTTTCTTAATCCCTACTTGAAATGAGATTTTTGTCCAAAAAGAATAAACTTAAGTAAAACCTGTATGTCTACTTGTACACTACCACAACGTTAATCTTTTGGTTCTTCCCATTAAAATAGCATTGTAATGTATCTAGCAAGAAGCTGTGATTATTGCATATGCAGAATAAGCAGAAGAATTTGAGGCAAACTTGGAAGACACAGCCATGTTTTCTACTGAAAGTTTCTTCTCAGTGACTGTAAAGAACACAAGAATTAGAGATGAAGTAATAGAAGAGGGAGCAAAAGCTGCAAAAATCTGGTGGCAGATCATAAATACTGAAATTTATATGGGTTATGTACCTGGAGTCAGGTTGCCTCCTAAAAATGGCATGTCAGTTTGCTCTTAAATATTCAAGTCATGTTTTATCTCCTTGTCCCAAAATATATAATTATATCAAGTAGATTTATTTATAAACAAACATTAAGGAAAAAAACAGGGTTGAGTTATGTTGTTTTTTATCATCGTAGCTGTAGCTGCCAAGCTGAACAAGGGTTTCCTTCTCTGAGCTCCTCTGTACCTTGTTTTGACGTCCTGTATGGTTGAAACACTTAATACCAGTCATTGCCCTGATTGGGTTTTGAATGTCATCACAAAGTGTTACACAATTGTAAATCCTAATGGTGCTTCTCATGTTTGATAGACTTGCCTCTTTTTATGATTGTTCCATTATTGTTCTTGGCACTGTTATTTCCACATGGGAGCCCAGGAGACCATGGCCAGCAACAGTTAAACCAGTGGCAACAGGAATTGTCTCCACCAATATCAAAGCTAACAGGAGTTTCTTCTTCTATATATTGAGACATTTTGTATCAGGTTTACCTCTTCCACCAAAAAAAAGAAACAATTGCAGCATAGTTAAACTGATGTATGTGCTAGGAAGAAACTGCATTTCAAATGTAACAGCAGCTTTAAAAATAACCCAGTGAAGGTAACTGGAGAGTCTCTTGAAGTAATTGTTTCTGAAAGCTCCAGCAATTAAGTACTTCTGGATCAAAATGCTGTTTGCAAAATATTACTAAATTACCTATATGAATCAAAACGTTCCAAACTTTAATACAGTGAACTGTGTGTATATTTATTTAAGTAGACACTAGCTGGTCATTCAGATTAACTAGGAGGAAAAATGTTTTCTCTTGTTTGAATAGAATTTCTAGTTACCACTTTTAAGGCAAGTCAAGCATCCTGAAAAGGTACATTTTGTGGGGAGATAGACAAGACAGGTTGGACTTCTCAACCAGCTTAGTTGTGAGTCTTTTATGTCAAATTCCAGAGAAGTATTTTGAAAGTTGTTGATTTTGCATTTTAGCTAATTTCACAAAATTTCAATTTGAATACTGTGACTGCATGATTATTCTACTGTGGGGAAAAGTGCAGAATAGTCCAGTGAATCTCCAGCTTGTGTTTGTTGGTTAGGGTGCTCAGTGATCTCTTCGATCAGTTTGCTGCAATGAGATTTACAGGCTTCTTCATAAAACACTTCCCTTGCTCTATTATTATCAGCATTCCATAAGAAAATCTTCAAACTCTGATTGAAATGTTAGGGAAGATCCTAAATAGGGCTCAAATAGTCCCTTAATTGTCATATATATCATGTAATAGTGCCTTGCAAAATTCTACCTGCAGATGTGTGCGAAACATCACTTAGCTGCTAATTGCAGAGCATTCATGTCAAGCTGTTCTTCATATTTCAACCTTTAATTTCTTTTGGCATCTGATTTGACATCTGATTTATTATCAATTGTTCTCTGTGGCATTGGTGTACTTTGATATGTGATGACTCTGTTAAGTCAGACCTGGTAACTTTAGCCCTAAGCACCACTTGCCTGTACTGTGTCATCTTGCAATCTTTTGCAATGTTTTCTTGGAGAACAGAGTATTTACAGAAACCTATGACTAATCTTTCCAATTTCAAAAGCCCATAATCTTCAGACTACTAGTTTCCTTCTGGGCTTGTATTTATTGCCTGGAAAGAACTGGTGTGCAGGAGGAATGGATAGGCATGGGCCTGTCTGGAACATTCACTGGCCTTATTCACTCTGCACTGATCTAAAAAGTAAAGGCCCTTCATATCTTCAAAATTATCAAGTTATTGTGAAAGTTTCATACAGTGGTTTTACACAATAAACACCCCAGCTCTGTAGCTTTTCATACTGAGTTAAGATTGGGGGGAAAAGTCCAGTGCTTCATGAAGTGCATTTCATAAGGAAGTCATGATCTTGTATTCCCTGCTGGGAGGTACAAAATTATGCCTGAATTATGACTAGAAAGTGTGGACCATGGAATGCACTGGGAAATGTTTGCAGACATTAAAAATTTCATATTATTTAGTGTGAGCTGAGAAATACTCCATAATTACTGATAGGTGGCCTCAAATAGGACACGGAGATTTCTTATGTAATTGTAGATTGATGATATATTGTGTATCCAGTTTGATTTTAGCATCAAGTCATCACATAATTATATATAAAGATACTTTACAGATACCTGTTATTTCTTCAGGATCCATTACAGTCCATCAGACAAAATACCAGTTCTGTTTTGTGAACTACATATTATAATATAAGGATTTTTAAAATAAGGGTTGTTTACCCAGTGACTGTGAAGATTTTTTTAGAGTCACTGTAAATAGATGTTTTGCTCCCAGTTAGGGAATTCTGAGATAGAAACAATTCATCACAACACCCACTATACTATGTAACAAAAATGCAGTGTCTTTGGGGTTGGGAAGGTTCAGTTAATAGAGGATTTATCTTGATTTTTATCAGTAAGTTAAAAATACAGAGCACCTGCAGCCATCTGCATGTGACAAATTTCACTAAATGTAGTGAAATGAGTCATCCTGAAAGTTGAGTGGGCCCAGTGAAGGCCAACGAAAGAAATTAAGATCATCAGGAAGATGATCAAAATAAACACAAAGTGAAAAAGTTGTTCAAGTGTTTGCAGCAAATCTAGGAATACATGACAAAAGATTGGCGTCAAGGTCATAAAACATGATATTACTAGATATGGCATCCCCTTTTATATGTGGTAATTTTATTCCTTGAGTGATTTGGAAAAGACTATGTTTTAACTTTAATGAGTCGCTATGAAGTTGAAATTACTTGCCAACACATTCATGCATTTCAGTTGTTTTTTACACTGCATTTTACATGAGGGGAAATTGCAAATAGTAAATGTCAAGGATTCACTCAGGGCATTACAATTTCAGAGGCATGGAGCTAATACATATTTGTCTCATTACTGTCACCAGATTGAAGTTAGTCCAGGGATGGCAAGAGCTCATAACTCATAGGAGACATAGTTACAAATGACCTGTGGGAGGTCACAGATATCACAACTTCCTAAATTCACATTACAAACGTGTTGTTAATAAGACATGAGGTACATGTTGTTCGTCATCTTTGACAAAGCCTGTTTTCACTGAAAAAGAGGTGAAGGGATTTTTTTTTTTTCACTTTTCAGTCTCAGTTGATCACATCATTGTGGATAATAATATATTGGAGAAGGAAGGCAGTGCCATCCTTTCAGTAATTTACTGAAGTCATCTGTAATCTTGTTGTATTAATACAGTTGATACACTGTACTATACAATTGGCCTGCTGATATTTTGCTCAGGTATCTGTGCTGAAGAGCAATGAGTATTGTATGGGGGTTTTTATATACAATTTGTATGCTGAGGTGTTTTATCTTCTTCCCTGGCTCCAAAAAAGCTGCACAGAGCTCACTGTAGCAATTCACGGTGGGCACATCTCAGCAATACAGTGTGTTGCTCTTCTGTTAGCTCAATCAAGTTAGCACAGAGAGACTGAAAAGCATTCTTAAGGTGAAGTTCTGTGTGTGAAATGTACTGGGTATAACTTCAGCTGAGTTTGTACAGTGCTTCACACAGTTGTTAACTGAAGCTAAATGCTTCGCTTGCATAGAAGAGTCAATAAGGTGTAGGATGGTATAACCTGGCTGTATTTGTTTCACCTATTAAGACTATGTGGGTTTAGGAATTATTTTTGATTATGATGGAGTAATCTGAGCTCTGGATTAGACATCCTCAAGCAGGTGGTTAAGTTGCAGTTTGTGTACATCTGCACACTGTAACTGCTTGCCTGCCTGTTGAATGGGGAGAGCTACAGTTAATGTATTAAATCATTTGCCTGACAACTGCCTTGTCTTTCTCTGTAATTCTAGGTGCAATTTCAGGTGTCAGCTTTGATTCATAAAGCCACACATGGTTTGATTCATAAAGCCATAGAGGAGTGTCTGACAGACTGCTTCTCTTCCTATTTGTAAGAAAGGTGTGACACTGGGTGTTGATTCATCTCTTCAGTTTCTAGGTGTGCAAAGGACTGCAGGTGATAGAAGTGCTGTTTGGTGGGAGGGTGTCTAAGGACAAATACAAATAAATACTATTCCCTGGCAGGTATCAAACAGGTGCTTTAGCTCATTAGTTTAAAATGTATTATTTTTCTATTTGTCTGATTAAAGTGAATCTCAGCAGTTCAAAGAATCACAAAAGTTACTAAATGAGGAACAGTTGAGGAGTACTTTCTGCACTTTTTCAGCAGGATGTTTTTGTCTCTCTGGTAATATACTGCAAAAGCATGTCTTCAATGTCAGGTGTTTATATTAAGCAGCAACAATGATTAGAAATATTTTATAGTGAAGTTTGTAGCTCTTTAAAACAGTTGCTTAAAACAGAACCCTGGAGAAACTTCATTGCATACGTAAAGATTTGCTCCAGACTTGGAAATTACTTGTATTGGCATTTCTGTCTGCTTACCAAGTTTTCAGTAAATGAAGAAAAAAGAGAAGGAGCATAGAAAAAAGAGCATCACTGACAACTGGCAAGTAGATTGAGTGAGGAAAAACTGGGAAAACTAAGAATTTATGCTTTTTGAGGCTGAGAATCTACTAACAGGATTCTGAAATTGTAGTTTGTAGAGTTATACAAATAGATTAGTTTCCTTAAGATGGGATTTTTAGGTTGTTTTGCATATCTGATTTTCTAATTCTTGACAACAGGAAGGGTGCTTGGTGTGGGTCCCTAATAACTGTGTGGGGGGAAAAAAGAAAATGTTACCCTTTTCAGAAGGCCAAGGAGGAAGGATGATCTGGGGAGGTGCTGGCCACCTGAGCAGCCACCAGTCTTGCAAGGCCTGACTGTCCTGGTCAGCCTGGCAGCTTTCTGAGGCTTGTTGCTCTCATGAAGTTTTCCTGCTGCACAAAGACTTTTGACAAGGTGCATCCTCATAGCCACGATGGATAGGTATGGTTTGGGTTAAGGACTGCTAGGTGTGTGGAAAACTGGCAGGACTTGTGGATACAAGTGGTGGTAGCAGCAGAATCCTGCAGTAATAGAATCAGCACAGGGTCTGTGCTGGTAAAAGTCTTTATTAGCAGTTTGATTGATGGGAATGGACAGGGTACTCTGCTAGGCTGAGTGAGACTAAATCCAGGAAAATAGTTTCACTACAAAGCCATGCTGCTACTCTTAACAAGCTGGAGACATGGTGTGAAAGGAGCCTTGTGAAATTCTGAAACAGGCAATGCATCTGGGTGGAGTAACACCACACAGGAGCTGGGGCCAGCAGGCTCCAAAGCAGCTCTGCAGGCAGGGACATGAGGAGGTCTCCTGGTGGACAGTGAGTTGAGCCAGACTCAGCAGTCTGCCTTTGTGGCAAAGCTGTGTGAGCAGCAGGGCTGGGAAAGACACCTGTGAGCACATCTGGGGTTCCCAGGTGTCCAGTTTGGGCTTCCCCAGTGCAAGAAAGAAATGGGTGTAGTGGTGGAAGTCTGGCAGAGGGCTGAGAGCCACTTGAATATGGGCTGGAGAATCATTATTAGGAATGGCTGTGCATTGAGTCCATTGATTTACAGAGATGTGAGGACAGCCCTTTCGCTCAAAAACTCCAAACCACCAAGGAAAACCAAATTCAACCAAAAAGTCAAAACTTCACAGAAATATAAACCCGACATCCAACACCCCCACAATTAAACAAACAGGGGAAAAAACACACACAAAAACCTCTCCAAAAGAAAACATGCTTTGCACCCCTCCCAAACACGTCTAAATCCCCAGTCTCAAGAATAAAGACTTGGAATACTTAGAGGAAAGTACGTCCATTACAAAAGAGTAATTTGGGTCTTTTTAAACTCAAGCACTTCTTTCCTTACAGATGGGAAAGGCGACCTTTAAACCAAGCTTTATTGCTATGATAAAATACTGTATCTCTTTGTGCTTACATTGCAGTCAGGGGATTTTATAGCATATAACATTCTTTTAGTCACTTCATCTCTGTGAATTAGCTAGCTTTTGGAAATAAATCTGAGCTAAACTGTTGGGTAACTCTTCCAGATTTAAGTGTCTTGTTTCAGAATTTTTTGTTTGGTCGATGATTTGGTTTTGGTCTTTGGACTTTTATTTCTTTTCCCACATAAGGAAATAGGGGGGGTCTAACGACTTAATAATTTTGTGTAGAGGAAGAGCTGACATTTATGCAAAAATATGAACTGCAAGAAGGAATTCCATGTAGCTTAAAAAAACAATCAAATCTACCCTGTAAGTTTTGTAGAGTCTCAGAGCTCCTAGAAAATACAAAGATAAATGGCCTGATAGAAAGATGACTGTCAAGAATGAAGCTCAGTGTCATTTTCTGTAATTAATTCTTCCTTGTGTTGTACTGTTGTTTCCTTATGAAAGCTTGGACAGAAGACCAGTCATTCTAAGTTTTTCAGGGAGGTAACATAATAAAATAACTGTAGGATGATGATAATCTGTGAAATACTGTAGTAAATAAATGAGTTATGGGGACAGAATTAGTCTGATGTTTCCCTCTCTCTGTTTTCTGTGTGCTGCCTGTCCCTCATTGGAAGACAGAGCAGCCAATTTCCTAATTCAGGTGCACAGCTAAAAGTAGCTTTTCATGTGCTTATTTTGGAAAGTAAAAAGCAGTGTTCTTTCAAACTATCAGTAGTTTGAATATTTTTGGTTGATATGCAAATGATGCCTGTGACATTTTGTAGGAAATAATTTTCCTACCTACCAGGCAATTCCTGTCTGACATGTAGGCGACACACACTGTACTACTTCTGCCAGTTTTGCATATAACTTGAGAAGTCTGGAGTATTTTTATTGCTAAGGAAAGGCTCCATTGGCCAATTCCTATTCCATTGACTCCTCTTGCTACAAGAGCAGTTTCAGACTGATGAGTCACTGTTCATTTTGTTTGAAGCTTTGCATGTATATATTTTTTTTTACTATTTCATGTGTCAGCTAAAAATAACTTTCTTGCAGAAATGACAGAATAAATTTTATGAGGAAATAATAAAATCTACTGCACTGAACATGTCACTTGAGGCAAAAACGGTTGCTTATGCTGGCTGGAATGTTACTCTGATGTTTTTAAATAACTTCATTAGTCAATAAGATTCAGTTTAATTATTTAAGTGACAAAAAAAAAGCATTTGGTACCTGCATATATCCACTGTTTACTCTTTTTAAACTATTCTTTATATTAGAGCTGAGAGCACTTACAAAACCCCATTTGTCTGGAAAAATATCTTTTTGTTTACAAAATCCAAAGCTTTTAGCCACTGCAAGTTTTTCAGTGTTCCCTGCTGGGATCCCAAGCTAACATTTTTTTTGCCAGCAGGCACCACTTTCAGTTCATGGAACCTGCTGTCACCAAAAGAGATTTTTCCTCAGGTGTCTTTCCTTTTTATTGCAGCATTTGAGGAAACTGGTCCTTAGGAGAATCTCACTTTTTTGTCTTTCTGAAAAGCAGTCTGATATTCACTGTGCACATTTTTTCTTGAACTGCATCTTTCAGTCATAGTAACCTGGAATTGTTCAGGTGGAAGAAAAGTTTGAGATCATTTAGCCCAGCTGCTAAGTCAGCATTGCCAAGTCACCACTAAACCACATCCCCAAGTGCCACATCTGCACATCCTTTAAACACCTTCAGGGGTGCTGACTCTACCACTTTGCTGTGCAGCCTGTTCCAATGTCTGGCCACCCTTTTAGTGAAGTTTTTCCTAATATCCAACCTAAACCTCCCCTGGTGCAACTAGAGGCCATTTTCTCTTGTCCCATCACTTTAACAAAATATTGGATCTGGTTTCTTTTGGATCTGGTTATACTGACCTGTCAAATATGTGATACTGCTGGCCCAGTCTTGATGGCAGAAGACAGATGCTGGTCTCTTTAGATTGATCCTTTCAACAGATTCTACTGTTCTGTCTTTCTTTAGATTGGAATGCAGGAACTTGTGTAGTTCCTGATGATTTAGAAATCATTATGGCATTTATATTCTGTCACTGTGAGACAGTGGATCATTACAATGGGGCTTTTCTTCCACATACTGAATTGAGAAGCCTGAACAGATTCCTTCTAGCTCTATTTCTCTTTTTGCAATGCAGTGGCAGGAGGAATTATGATTTTATCTTCTGATTCTCAGTGGTCATCCCTATGAGATTAAAAGAGCATTGCATAATAAAGTAACAGCAATAGAGCTGTTTCTCCTTTTTTGCTTCTGCTTTGAATGAGCTGGTACTTCAAAGGATACACCATCTGCCTCATTTCAGAGATACTTGCTTCAAAGCTAGCCACATTTAACAAAAAGGCAGGTAGGAAAGACCCTCTAACACCCATTTCAGTTCTAAAAAGGGAGGAAAAAGCCCAACAACAATCTCTGGTTGAGTAGTTAGATTCTTTAGTAGAAACATGAAGTGTGTGGTGCAGTGATACTTTTTAATAATATATCAGAAAAGGAGATATGCAGTTTCATCTTCTTGTCCAACAGATCATTTCTTTGATCAGTTCTCTAGGCAAATTCTTTGTCTAAAAACAAAACATTATCAAGGAAAAGTCTTCATCCTAGAGACTAGGGAAGGTGTTTAACTGTGTTTAACTTCAGACTTCCCAGGCTGCCAATTGCACTTGATGGAACTGTGTGTGTTTTATGCCAAGCTCAGAAGAGTTGAGGCTCATGATTTGCTATTTTCTCACTGTGAGAAATCAGACCTGATTCTGTGTGCAGCACATCATAAAGTGCCCTCTTTGGCCCAGGTGGCTTGTTCTGAGCCAGGAACTGAGCTATTGATGAATTACCCACAAAGTAAATTGTGTATGAGACATGCACTGTGTTTTCATGGAGGTGTCAATGCAGATTCACTGATTGACACAGCCTTAAATGTGTCTCCCCTTACTCATGACGATGAATAATCACATATTATAGTGATTGTAGTTGAAATCTAGATCATGTTCTGTAGTACTGCAATGCTGATACTACAAGTTTGTTGTTTATTTGTTACTTTTTCTCCCAGCAGATGTAGCAAATCCTATTTACCTAATGGCTCTGACTGCAAAGTTCAGTTTATCCTTGTATAGTTTTTTGATTATTTGTAGTGTATTTTTCAATATTTTTAAGATTTATGAAAGAGAATTTTTTGCTTCCTGTATAGTCCACGTGCTGCTGTTGGGGATAAATCAGCTTATTTACAGACTTCTCATGCTGTGTAGTGCCATGCTATCAATCTGGTCCTGCTAGTATCAAGTGCTAGAACCACAATTCGAGAAAATTTGATAATTAACTGGCACTCCTAAGACTGACTTTTACTTGGGTAACAGAATTAAGAATTATATCAATTCATGGTAAATGTTCACAGCACATTGTCATGTTTCCTATGATCACTGTATTTATGATAAACTATAGTGTTTAATTTGGAGGCTACCTTAGTTGATTAATATACCTTGCAAGTGGCAAACATTCTTCAGTTTCATTGGGAATTGTGATTTTAGAAAGTTGGTGCTTAATGTGTATTTTCATTTTATCATCAAATTTGCAATAGCTTTAAAAGGGGCCTGCAATTTACAGGATTTAGTTTGCATCTCACTTTATTTTTTTCCAAACTTCTACCAATGTTTTCTTACAGATGCAAAAAAGGCTTGAGAAGATAGTGAAGAAGTTGGACTAGGAGTAAATAATCTAAATGTAACTAATTTCCTAAATGTATCTTTTAGGAAGTGAATTCACCACTCCTTTTTAATTTTCTATTTTAGAAATTGAGTCAGAAATCCTGAAAAACAAATAGTCTGTCCTCCTTCACATCTGCTGTTAGTGGCATTTCACCCTGACCTCGTCATGCAATTTAGTTTTTTTTTTTATTGTCTCTTGGATTTGAAACCTCCCAATAACATTTAACCGGAATCTTTTTGCTGCGATGGAAGACAGACCATTATTGGGACATGCAAAATGTGCCTGATGGTTATCCAATGGGCTTTTCACCACCCTTACAGGGTTTTTACACAACCTGTCTGATCAGCTGGTGCTAGGCAACCTGCCTAGATCTCGTTGAGAGGTTTACTGAAGTCAAGATGTGACATTTCCTGATTTCCTTTTAGCTACCAGGTTTGTGTTGGAGGAAGTTAGACTGAGCTGTCAAACAACTGATTTGCTCTCAAGAAAATTGTGCTGGTGGCTATTCATCTCATGGTTAATCTGCAAGTGCTTATAAATAGTCACTTTAATGTATTTGTTCTATCAGTTTGCCCAGGGCTGAAGCACAGCTGAGTGGTCTGTAATTGGTCTGTAATTCTGACTTGTCTGTGCTTTCCTTTGCCCTAATCTCTTTAGAGACAGGAAATAAAAACCTTGTCTTACACAAAATGGTGGTTTTAGAGAAGGCCTGTAAGAACACACTAGCCATGCAATACAATTTCTGTCAGGAATGAAACTTTGAGAGGATGTCCTCTGAAAAAACATGAACACCCAACAGCATTAGTTTCCCAGCTGCACTTGGCACTTCAGAAATCCTTGTGTATTGGCACAAAAGAGTTACTTCTGAATGCATTGTATAATAAAAGGTATGTTTTCCTCAAGAAGATGTTCAAGACTGTAGGATGCTGAGAAGAAGTTCTAGGTCATTGAAGAAAGTCCAACCTGCACATTCCTGCAGCCACTATGTGACTCCCCAGAATGTTCTTATTAATAGGAGTACACCCATACTGAGAAGAATTACTGTGTACCGCTGTGGTGTTCCAGGTAGGGAATTGTCTTGTCAATAAAGCACTGCAGCTTCTCTCTCAGCTCAAGTAAGCTTAGTTCCTCCTTCACTTAGTGTCAGTGTAGTTACAGCAGATAAAAAGTCAGTCTGCCGTAGTTAAAGTGGGTATTCATACATATGGGTGGGTATTCATCCTTCAGAGGTTATTCCACACCATACAGGACTTGAAATGTAACAGTAATAACTTTTAAGAGACTTAAATACTGTAAATAAAATTGTTTAAAACATTTCTTGTGTAGTTCATGCTCAGAAATATTACCTTTCTGCGTTAAGCTGGCTTTAGGTTGTTATAAAAACATACCACCCCTATGTTATAACTAGGCAAGACTATTTATGGCAGCAGTTTGATGTGTTATAGGAATTAGTGCAAAGACCTGATGGAATGTCAGTCTTGAAGTTGCTTAAAGCAGCCACAACTGACCATTGTTACTGTTGCTTTTAAATTAGTTCAGCGGGTGGAATATTTTAGGCAATGGTTTCTCTAAATCTTGGTTCTTTTCCAAATGATCATGCCAAAAGAGCTATACTGTTTGCCTGCTGTTTTATTTCCTGTGAAGTACATTTATACACTAAATCTCTGAATAAGGGTCTCAAACTGTAGCTGGTTCAACTTCAAGATGTTAAGATTTGTTTATCATTAGGGATACATTTTGAGCAGGAAAAAAACCCTACTATTAAAAACTATTTTATAAAAATAAATTAATGTAATTCAGTTGGTCACTTATCAGGATTGGCTGTAGTCTTTTGCAGTATTGAGCTGTTTTGAAAATTAATTGCAACATATATGGCCATTCTGCCAGAGAAATATAAAAGAAATAGCTAAAAGATGTGTATTTCCTCTCTGGGTATCAGGTAGATTCAATGTAATGCCCTGTGAACTATTTCAGAATGCTCCCTGCAAAATCTTAGTGTGACAAGGTGTCAGTTTTGACAGATCAGTGGTGAAGATTGCACAGATTTGAATTAATAAAGGTCAGAATCGTCAACAGGAAGAGATGCCTGGTGGCATGTCAGCAAGCACTCAGACATGGCAGCGAAACTGCTGATACAGGAGAGAAAATTGAGAGTTTGGGGAAGGGCTGGGTCTTCTGAAATGTTGAAACATATTTTGCAATTTTATACGTCTCTCAATAATGAGTGAGTTTTAATAGTTTAGGTAAAGCAAAAGAATGACAAGTGCCTTGACACTTGAGAAAGCTGTGTTGTTTTCTGAGTAAAATGCACTCTTCCCTCCCTCCCATACCATTTGCCATGAAAAAAATACATTTATCTGCTGAGTGAATGTTAATGGAAAATGGCGATATGAAATAATAGAACTATGAGATGTAGGCTTAATTTTCTTTCTTTAGTTCCATGCTTTGTACAAATATCTGGCCATTCATCTGATTGTTGCCTCAAGTAGGTGTTTATCTGCCTACCTGTCTGCACATGCTCTGGCTAATACACAACCTTCCAGTGAGGACCAAGCACTAAAAACTATGAAAAAAGGTTAGGGAAGAGGAAGGATCACTTCTAAGAAAATACAAAGAGGTTAATTTCTTTTTCTCCAACTATTTTTTTTTAAATATAAAATAACATTATATACATGATACAGTATATGTTATATAATACGTAGTATCCCATTCTCAAAACTATTTATTTATATTTCAATCCTGTGTGGTACACAGATGTTGTTAGAGTTTCATAAAAGCTAGCAAGCCAATATCAACTCAATTTGAAATAAAGCTTGCCAGTGTTATCCAAATTTATGAAAAGGGTGTGAGGGAAGGACCCAGGGGACTACAGACCTGTTAGTCTAACTTCAGTGCCTGGAAAAATTATGGAGAAGGTTATACTGGGTACTGTTGAAAGGCATTTAAAGAGTAGTGCTGTCAACAGGCAGAGTTAACAGGGGTTCACAAAGGGAAAGTCCTATTTAATTATTTTGATGTTGATCAATGCTAAGGTCACCTGCCTACTAGATAAAGGGAAAGTGGGCATGTAGTTTTTCTGGATTTTAGTAATGCTAGTGGTACTGCCCTTCAGAGCTTCCTTCTGAACAAGTTGCCTGAGTGTGGGATGAGCTGAGTGAGGAGCTGGCTGAAGGGCAGGGCTGAAGGAGCTGCAGTGGATGACTCTGCCTCCAGACCAGGACTCAGTTCTAGGGCAGTGTTCTTCAGGACATTGGTCAGTGCTGGCATGAAGGAGTTGGATGCACCATTAGCAAGTTTGCTGATAGGCAATGAGGTGCTGCTGCCTCTTGTGGGAGAAATTGCCTTGCAGAGGGATCTCAACAGCTCACAGAATCAGGCCTGCTGTTGTTGCAGAGGCATTTGGATGATACACTCAGCTTGGTCAGCTCTGAGTAGCTCAGGCAGTTTGAGATGATCATTGTTCCAATTAAAATATTTTTATTCTATTCTGTTCTAAAATGAATGCATTGACACCATAGGTGGGATAAATTAGACATGGGAAGTCAGTGCACTGTAACACACTGGGAAAAGAAGAGCAGTTCTCTAAACAGTCCTTTTAAAACATCTGAGTCATAGTAAATGCAGCAGTTGTTTGGGTGAGGTGATGGGATATGTGGATGGAATATGATCAGAAAGAAAAGACAAGAATTATCGTGCACAAATTTTCCTTCTTTCTGATATCATTCCTAGATTGAAATACATCATTATTAACATATTGTGTGGGGTTTGCACGTGACAGGACTCCTAGTTAAACACCATGAGCAAGTGACATTTGGCAGTCTAGGCCCTGACATAGTATCAGTCTTATCTGTAAAGTATAAAAATTGCTTCAGGCCATTATCATGCTCTTTACTATTACCCATTTCACAAAACTAATTGAGCTGTAGCATTGAAGTTGGATGTTTTGCTCAAATCACAGATTGTATATCCAATATATCGTATATCAGATATACATATTATATATCTCTTAATTTACTTTGCTTTTTCCCTCCCATTTATCCTAAGGCTTATATTTTTAAATACTTTTCTGTTGAATACACAGATACTGAGGTAGTTAATTCAGCAAATGTGCTACATGATAATTTGAGGAATTCTTTAATGTCTATGTGCACATGTGTGTTGATATTTAATTATGGGTTAATATAGTGGAAATTCAGTAATGGAAAATGGTAATGTATTAAAAGCATAGTTGCTGTTCCAAGAGAACAAGAGGTACACTAGAGATTTAGATCTATTTTAAATTTTCTTTTTAGCAAGTGCTATAATGTGTAGTGTCATCTTTCTTAAGTTATTCTTAAGGGACGTTGCTCCATGTAAAGTCTTACTTGACTGTAGTGGAGTACTGGACAGTTGCCAGAGTCCTCTGTGCTGTGCAGTCTGCTGGCTGAAACCAAAGACATTCTCATTCTTAATCACCATAGGCAATACAAATAAAGATTAGAAGCCTGAATTTTGTGCATAAAACTAATTTGTGTACATTTGGCTTTTGCATCAGACATGGTTGGGAAATGCCTTCATGTCTTTCAGGAAACAAATCCTGTGAAATCAGAATTATGATTTCTGATTTGTCCAATTTGTGTGAGAAATCTGTGTTGCAGAAGCAACTGAATTCAGGACTTTGTGACATTTTACAGGTGTGCTAACCTGTGGATTGTCATTCTTCTCAAAGAAATGGGTAACTGGTAGATTAATTTTGTGCCTGTGGAGGTTTATATTTGAGTTCTGTTCATTTCAGTGCTGCTGGTCCATAATGCAAGTGCTTAAATTTGTAATTAGTTACATTGATCCCTGGTCTCTTGGTTGCAAACTTGTACTGCAGCGTTAGATATTCAATCACAAAAGGAATGAATGATTCATACTATTTCATTAACTAAATCTTAGTTTAACAGTGCATAACTCAAGAGCTTTGGTTGCAAAATTTTTGTTCGGAGAAGTAGATATAAGTTTCTGACTCATGGAGTAGCAAAATGAACATTGATGTCAGTGAGTTTTGTGTTGTGCTGAAAGGTAAACTTTAGTACAATGCCTGGTTGTGACTGTAGTAAAGAGTATTAGAATGAAATAATAAAAAAAGGTAAAAGAACCTGAAAAACTCTATCAGACCTTTTATGGAATCTCTGCCTGTGTATTCAGACAGGACACCTGGACTGAAATAAAGCAACTGAACATGAAGAATTTTTAAAAAGTCATAGAAAAAGTCACTCTTGTTAAACTGCCTGTTAGCCTAACTAGGTGTTTTCCAGTGGCAACCTATTATTGTGGTGACCTCCAGGCAGCTGCTACACCCTTTGAAATATAAAACTCAACCACTGAATATATCATTGTTTAAACTAATTAATATCCAGTTTCTTGTAAGGGTTTCTTTACCAAGGGGATTTGGTGTGACACAGTGTCTGCTGCTGGCTGAATGTGGTTGTGCCTGTTACAGATTCTGTGCAGTTTTCATCCTCTTCCCACTGTTCAGTGGAAATAAAATTGTCTTGCAGTAGCTGTGAGGGAAACATGTCCAGCTGCCCTCCACTTGCCAGAACCCAAGTGTGTTAAGTACTGCAGACATGTAGTAAAGTCCTTCTGTCTTTCAGAAATTAATAAGTGATGCATGCCAAATTTGTTGCTAACCTTTCAGTGCATAATAAACCACATAAGGATTTTAAAATGTTCTCCTTCCTTATCCAGTAGGTAAAAATGTCAGATTAGGTGATTTAATTCATGCTTTTGGAATTTAGAATAAGGACATTGCAGATTTTCCTGAAGCTTTCTGCTTGCATAGACAAATCTCACATTGGAGGCCATGCTCTTGAAAAAATAAATAAGAATTTGTTTGGAGTGGAAGATCTCCACATTGCATTTGACACAAAATTTTTAGCTACTTAAGAAGTTGAAAAGTGGGAGTGAGTATACATAGCAACTACTCTACTGTGTGATTAGAAATGTTTATGGAATCAGTTTGTCCTACTGTTTGTGTGCAGACCATGTGAGTCCTGCTGTTTTATTAATCCAGGAATATTGCACCAGGGACAATGATCACACGTTGCTTTATCTCTGGTTATACAGAAAAAACCTTAACCACTTAATATGACTTGCAACTGTATTCAGTGTGATTGTGGGCCTTAGAGATTCCAAATTATCTTTAAGACAATTTAGACAGGAGCCTGGATTTGAGAGAGCCTAAATTTACTGGTTAAGCAGGAGATTGAGTGCGTGTTGTTTGTTGCTTTGGGTTTGTAAATTAAACCTTAACACAGTTGTGACTGTGTTTGTTCCCCTTGGCTATTCAAGGCTTCTCTTTGATGAACACTTGAGCTAATGAAAAAATGTCTCCTTCAGTTGTTATTTTGTCCACCTGGACTTTGAGCAGAATAGAAAACTGGTGGAACAGTTTAATTCAAATGCAGACAAGGACAGGAGCAGGATATTGAATGAGGTGTGTGTTGAGAGAAGAGGGACAAGTTAAGAGAAGAGGAATGAGGGGTAATTGGAATGGGGAATATAGATGGAAAAGCACAGGCTGACCTGCTTTTTAGGCTTTGGGGTTCTTACATGACCTGCTCATTTATTAGGAGCATTTCTGTGTTTCTAAACCACTGGTTTCATGTGAGCAGTGCATTTTGTACCACCCTTATTGATTCCACCCTCATTTCACACCAAGAGGGAAGAAAGCAAATTTTTTTTTTCTCAGGCTGATTTGCTCAGTCCTTGTTGATGAACTAAATAATTAACAATGTCATTCTGCAGAGAATTATTTTTGTTTGGAGACGTGCTTGTATTGAATGCTGTGGGAAGAAGGGGTATATCAAAAAAGACAGATTTAAAGGAAAATACATATCTCTAATATTCCAGTGTCAGATATCCTGAGGATTCTTTCTTACAACTGTGCATTACAAAGCAATTCTTCAGTATTTTTGCTCTTATCCTCTTTCACAGGATGAAGTGGATGTCAGGCTATAACTAATTTATTTTTCCAATATTACCAGGTTAAGAATGCAGGAACACCTTTAAACTCATTTTGATGCTTGCTTTTAGAGTTTGTCTTTAAACTGTCTCCTTTGCTTTCCTGGTGGGAGAGTGTCACAACCACGGAGTGCAGGTGACAGTGCCTGGACCTGGTGGCATTGAGATAGTCCTTGAGGTCATTATAAGGAGAGCTGAAGCATATTCCTTAAATGCTTCTCAATGTGGGAAAGGGAAATGTTCAAGGGCAAGTAGAACATTAGGCTTTCTTTCCAGAAGTTATGTGGACAAACAATGGAATTTGAGTTTTACACAAAAAGGGGGGAAAATGGGGTTTTAAAATGAAAAATAGGTTATTTACTGGGGAAAAATGGAGGTTTCTGTCTCTGTAATCTTGCTGTTACACATTGTTACATTTGCAGTAAATATATAAGGCTGTCTTTCAGTCTCCATTCATCACTGTATATTACCAGTGACTAGTGTAGTCTATTCCTCCTTTATGACTTTGTCTTTGCATTATAAACACAGCTTCTGTGCCAGGTGAAGTGACTAGGAGTGCCAGACTTTCCCTATAGAATCATCCTTTCTTTTATTGTCCCATTCTTCCTTTAAACAGAGCAAAAGACTGCTTCTGGATCAAGAAGTAAATTGATGAATTAATTTCTCCATTGTGAACATACAGTTCAAGGTTTAATCTTGATGTTGGAATGATTCCAGTAATTTCACATTATATTTGAAAGGCATATAATATCATTCTTCTGATTGATGATAACTGTTAGAAGTAGATGCAAACTATTCCAGGTGTTCTGTTTTATTCTTTCCCTAAGTCATCAGCAACCTGAACATAGTCTCTTTAAAGAAATAAAGTTATAATAGAAGTAAAAAGAAGTTTTACTTAGATTAGATACATTTTGTTTCTTATTTAATTTGTCTTACACCTTGCAATAAATGGTAATTTTATGCTTTAATGCTTTTGAAGAATAACACCAGACTACAGCTGTATTTCATCCCTCTGAAGAATTGAGAAGCAAGGCATGCTACAGGCTGGAAACAAAGCAAAACCATTTCCAAGGATTTCCCTTCTTATAAACATTGCTCAGTGGACACACTGCACAGACAAGTCACGAGAGATATCTATTTTCCAAAATATATATTAAACCAATTCTTAAGAGCAAGATTTTGAAATATTCAGATTTACACTGCAGTTATGCTGCCAAATGACTAATCTATTCAAGTGTAAATTTGCAGGGAAGCAAAACAGAAAAACACAATTTTGAAAAGATTTCTACTTCATAGGTCACCATCTCTTCTTATTTTTAAGATCATTCATGGCACTGTGCAGGAATTGAAAATTGTTCCACAGTTTGTGGATGCTATTCCTTAAGCTGCTTTGTTAAAGATTACTGATGCAGCAGTGGACAGGAAAGAAAGCAGAGGATTTATGAGAAGCTGCTTTTCTACAACCGTTCAGAGCTGGAGAGAGAGAAAGGATCAGGATAGGAGAGAGCCCACAGATTTTAAAAGATAAGTGGAATCTTGGAGAGATGTTTTTAGGGAGGTGTGGAGGTCAGATGTACGGATCCAGTAGGAAGTTTAAACCCAAGAAGTCTTTTATTAGGGAAGGAAGGCTCTCAGGTGAGACAGGTTCTTGCAGACTGCAGGCTACGGGGGGCTTTGTCTCATCTCTTTTCTCCGTGTTCTAATGGGGAAGGTGATGGAGTGGGCTTGAAAGAGGTAGAGCTCTGAATCTCTGCTGTTCTGTCTCTGGCTCTTAGGAGTGCAAGACTTCATTCATGCACACCTGAGCAAGGCTTATTGATGTGTGGTGGTTGCAGTGTGCAGCTCAGAGTGGCTGAGAGAATTGCAGAACGCTTTTTCCTTTTTCTTTCCTGAGTTGTGGATTCTAAGACTGGCTTAAGGCAGACTGGAAATGGTGAGGAGTCTTCCTCATAAGGAAAGAGAGGGACAGCAATATGGACTATATTTTTTGATATCTGTTTAAAGATTTCTTTTCTTTTCCTAATGCTCATATAATCTAAACTACAGGATTTTATTTTTCTTTTAAAACTGCAATATTAAAATAAAAGACTATTACTTCTATTAGTTCCCATATAGCAGTAACAAATTCTGTTGAAGGAGCCTTTAAACCACACGCATATATCCCTTGTTTTTTAATTAAAATACCATGTAATTGTAAGGAAATGCACTAAATGCAGCTGGGTGTTGGTAATTCTGTTACCATAGTACTAGGGAAAGATTCCTCTGTTTAATTGCACCCAGATATGTGGTGGCTGGTTGAGGGCCTGTAGCTGGGACATAAAGGAATTATGTAAATATTCAGGAAAATAAAAAGAGCCAAAACTTGCATAAAATAATTGTGGGGTTTTTTTCCCCTAAACACTAACAATCAATCTTCCAACATTCTTTCTGGGTTTTTTAAAATTAAATTTGAATTAAACTCCTGATTACCTACTGCTTTCACGTTGTTTGGGGATTTTTTTGGTCTGTGTTTTTAGGTAAAGCTGCGTTAGAACAATCTCCATTTTGGAAGACTTGGACAAAGAAAAGGCAAAGAATTTGAATGCTAGGGGGTTAATGGTGGGAGTAGAAGAAACTTGAGCTAATTTAAAGTGTGTGTATGAAGTTCAAAGTTGTACAACTGGAGAAGGCACTCCTTGTCAGAGTAGGAATGAAGTGATATTTCTGTGTTATGCAGTTATGCTATTTGAAAAATAATTTTCATATTTCAGCTGTGGGATTGAGGGTCTTAAACTGTCACTCACTGCCAGTGTGTTGATCTGCTGTGTTACAGCTCTTTCAAGCTCTTGAATTCCTTCCCTTCTTTAAATGATAAAAGGACTTGTGCAATAATTGAGTTTGTGTAAAGGGAATACAAATCAAATGCATGATACCTTCCCAAAGTACAGCTACATTTTGGAGGATGGAGGAAAATTAACTTGAATATTTTAATGGTTTCAAAGGTTGTCAAGAATTAGTTCCCTATCAGGTATTCTGATAGAAATAAAAAAGAAATAAAGAAAAAAAAAAAAGAGAGAGAGAAAGGAAGGGAGTCAGGCAAACCCTGGGACCACATTTCTTAAATGTAAAGAGATACTGAGTTGTTAATGTTTTGTCATTTATCAGACCTTTGAACTCCTGTGCCTGTAACATGATTTAGCCAACTTGCACAGAAGGCCTTTGCACAAAATTTCCATGTTGAATAGGTCATCCTCGTTACTCTTGGCTGTCTGTTCTCAGTAGCTAATGCAGATATTGTGTTTTAATAAAGCAAATTAAAAAGAAAAAAACCCTTCCATTGCATCCAAAATGGCAGTGCTATTAAAGCTGTGCCATATGTCATTATTATTTTGAATCAGAAATCATATTCACTGCACAATGTTTAAACAGAAGACTGTAAAATTATCTTGCCATGTTGAGCAGGGCTGCTGGCAAGGCTCTGTGACCCATCTGGAGTGCTGCAGGCTCAGGCAAGGCTGGATCCCAATGTTTCAGTGAAAAATAGGAGCTGGAGAGTTTGGGAACCGTGTGTGTACAACAATGCATCCCTGTGAATACAGATGCAGTGTAATAAAGTATAGTAGAGATACATCACAAGCAAGGATTCTGAGAGCAGAGGATCTGTAAGTTCAGAAACTTCTTTGAATTTTTAAAAGGTTTTTATAGTTCTCTTTTCTCCTTTGGAATAGGAGCAGTATGGTCATATTTATTTACTTTTTAAAACAAATTCTTTGTTGTGATTGGTTTTATTCTTTAAACATCTGCTTTCTGCTCTTGTCTTTAGACCTGCCCTGTTTAAGAGTATTGATTGATTTTTTTTTTTTTTCCTAAGCAAGAACTTTGCCTCCATTTGGTGACGTGGAACTAGCTTGTCTTAACACAAAAGAAGTTAGGTTTTCTTCTGCTTGGGGTGCTGTGTTTAGAAGTAGGTGACCTCCTGTCTATCTGGGTTTCTTGGTTGGCTTGTTTTTTGGTTTCCAGCCATTTATCACCACAGTATCTTTCAGCTAGGTCTGGTTTCTGTCACAAAAGTCCAGGATGCACTGGTTAGGCCCCACAGCTTCCTGTCCTCAGACAGGTAATCCCAAAACCTCATTCTTGTGAGATACAGTCCTAATCAACCATGGGAATGGGAGCGTTAGGAGAACTCCCTAAGGTGATCTGACACTGTTCTTTGTGTGTTAGAGCACCCCATTTCCTTATTCCATTGAGATTCCCAAGTATGGGATGCCCTCCTCAGTGAAGGTACCTAACAGCCTCATCACAACAGCTGCTATCTTCAATATTTTTCACTTCTGCATTTTGTTTTATGTTTGTTTTTGATTTTTTTTTTTTCTAAAACAAGAAGAGAGCATTCAATCTTTGAGAAGGTAGCTTTTGCCTAGTTGTGGCTGGGGACATCATATATCACCTCAGAGAGGTTTCACTGGAAGATTAGATGTGTTGTTACCCATCCTCTTGAAGTGAAAAACTTATGGAAAAAGCTGGCAAGGGTTGAAACATAATCAGGTAGCTTATTTAAGAATAGATTTCAGAAGAGAAAGATGTTTTTCTGTTCTCAAATGTTGCTAAGTAAAGCTACTGGTGGGCTTTGTTCCTTTTTGCGTTGCTCTTTTTCACAAGAGGAAGAGATGGTGATCAATAGGAGGCCTGGAGCTGCTGGAGAAAAGGACCTGTGGGAAGAATTTTTCTGTAGGTTTGTTTACCTGGTTTTGTTGGCATGTTTGGAATTGGACACTGATGGATATCTTTAGTCCTTCAGTGCTGTAAACTGGCTTTGCAGGTGCATTCTGTGTTTGAGCTGAGCCTTCTGACTCACAAGGCTCTTCCTTGCTTTTTATAGCCTTTTCACTTGACATTCTATAGATGGCAAAATCAGTGTAATGGTATTTTTTCTACACCTCATCCCACCTCCCCTGCGTTTCATTCCTGTTAGGAAGGCTTCCCATTTAGGCTGCTTGTCACACACTTGCTGGCAATGTTTGTCTGATCATGTACATTAATTAGTACTGGCAGGAATAAGGAGTGTACAGGAGAGGAGACATGACCCAAAAATGTGTTTAAGTCATGTTGTCTCCTGGGATATCTGTTCATGCAAAGTGTATCTTAAAGCCATCTGTATCTAGTTCCATGGCTTAGCCCCAAAGTCAGTGGGCTCAAGCAAGAGGTTTAAAATGATTATTACTCCACCACAACAGGAATTTCTGGTTACCTAGGAGCTTTAACTTCCTTTATTAACTCAAACTTTGTATTGTAGTGTGTGTTTTGTTTGTTAGAATTCTCCGTTACAACCACAAATGTTGTAGCCATAATTTTGTCAGTGCTTTTGGAAAAGCAGGTTTAATCTCTCTGCTATCAGCTGCTCTCTGCTTAAGCACTGAGTAGCTGATGGTCTGAAAATGTGAGCACCCCTCATGCTGCTACTAAAAGAAACAAAATTTAAAACAAGCAGAAAAATTGTGGTTCTCTGTGTCTGATTGCTTCTATGCCTAGCCATGGACATAGTGGTCAAATATAGGTTGTTTGGTGAGTACAAATAAAAACCACAAAAACCCTTGGAACTTAATCACAAGCCCTGGATTTTTTTTTAACAGGTGATCCCTCAGTTTGTTTGAATTTCTTGAATCAGAACCTGAAACGCCAAAACATCACAATAAAGATTTAATACTAAATGGATGTTAGTTGTAGAAAGGTGTCTGGGATTCCATAGGGAGATGGGTTATCATGAAGTGTAAAGAGAAAGAAAATGTAATTAAATATGATACAAACCAGCTTTTTATAAAGCTTTGACTATTGCTTCTATTGTAGTGTACCTCTTCCAAAACTACACAGAGCAATCCCAAGACTTGGAGAAGATCAATATTGTGTAAATCTATTTCTATCCTCATCAGAACAAAAATCATTTCCACAGCCTTTGCTGAATGAATATCTAAGGGATTCCATATTGCAAACGATTCTGCTCATATGATATGTTTGTAACAAAACCTCCTGCACTATTGTAAGGTCTCTTAGTCAAAGCTGGAGACTATATGGCTTCAGCCTCGGGGGTTTGCTAATTTAAAAATCATTTGTGGCATTTCACTTTTGAGATGAGAAGCATTTCTATATCTCTTAGTTAGACTTTCAGTCCTATTTTCCTTTATTTTTTTTTCTAAAATCCTTTTTTTGTCTTAGCTGTGCTACATGAAAGAATTGATGTAGGTAATAAACCTGACCTAGTTCTAGTCTTAAAAACTGCAACTGACAGTAACTTGTTAGGGAGTTTGATCTCCTGTGAACTAATCAAGGCTTAGGTGGTAGCCTCTATGGGAAGTAGGTGGTATCATAAAAATTCCTCAACAGGTGACTTTATAAATTGGAATGAAAAGTCGTAAGAAAAATGTCAGCAGAAATGCTTTCGTAGATCGCAGGGAGCTGATAGCTTTCTGACATACACAAAGACACACTGGAAATACATCAGAGGCACGGGTATCCTTCAGTTTCTTAGCAAAAACCAGAAATAATTATCAGCTTCAAATTATCAGTGATCCAGAAGGGAATGTATAGGTGTTTTTCTGAGCAGGAGAGGAGGGAGATTTCAGCTCACAAGGTACTCAATGACTACAGCTCACATCAAGAATGAAGATCATTTAATTGGCAAGTTTCAACACCTGACACATCCTTTCTAAGCCAGGAAGAGCTGCTGCAGTGAAATCACATCTGTCATTTATAAGGCGTTCACCTGCTAACGATATTGACCAGTGAACTAAGGAGCTTGCTGTCTTCTCTGTTGAATTATGATTAAAAGTGAAACATAAAACTCTAGAGATAAAAATCATCAAGTAATATTGACACTGGAGATGCACATCAGTTGCTTAGTGCTGGGTATAGCACCCACAGCAGTCAAGCACTGCTTTCATACACAGACTTGCATTGCTCCAAAGCAAACTTACCCAAATTGGCATTACAGTTTGCAGGGCTGGAGGCATAATGTTGTTGTCCATGGGGCTGAGGCCATGTCTGCTACTGCAGTGGGCTGTACAGCTCAGGATAGTCAGCAAAGGGCTTGGTTGTGGCAGTACCAAGGAAGGTGTTTGTGCTTCTCTGCCTTCCTGGGCACACAGGGAGTGCAGAGGATGCAGTGCCAGTGCTGTGCATGCCTGAGTGAATAAAGATGCATTTCTGTATCGTCTCACACATGCTGTAACCAGTGAACATGTTGGATGTGAGCAGAGCAGTGGTTGCAGGGCTGGGGCAGATTCCTTCCACAATCCAGGAGAACCATAGAGTAATTATTCCTAATCTGAAAATAAAATACAATTACTAGTCTCTTTGGCTGGGCCTATCCGTGCTTTCCTGGAGCTATTGATGTGAAAAGGACAGCTCCAACTTGGCTCCGATACCACATTTAGTGTATTGCTTAGTTTGAACATCAAGACCATGAAGCTTTGGCCAGAACTATAATGGTATGAATATCTGAATTTTGGTGAAGATTATTAGAGGAAAATAGCGTATTTAAATGTTTGATTCCTCAGGTTTCCAAATGGTGCAATAGACCCTAAATCTCAACTACGCATGGGCCCTGGCAGAATCTCATTGTAATCACAGTGATCCACCAAGCCTGGTGTGATCAATGGAAGCTATGATAGCACAGCTTCCACCAGACTGAATTTCTTGTCCTTTTTGGGGAAGGTACAACTAATGAATCCTAAATCACTAAAACTTTTACTAGTGTAAATTCCATAAGCCAGTAGAAAATAAAGAATAAATAACACCAATTTAGCAGTGAAGACTACTGTGTTATTAAGACTTGTGACTTTTTTTTGCCCTGAAATATATTCCAGATAAAAAAGTTGTAGAGAGTTGTTCATTCTCTCTGTGGCATTTATTTATGCAATAATGCATACAAAGCAATCTTTAACTATCACTGTATAGGATATCAAGTTATCTTTAATTATCACTACAGAATGGTTGCAAAATCAAATACTGTCGGCAATCAACATTCATTATACAATAACATAGATTGCATCTGTTCATATTACTAGATAAGCAAGGAAAATCAAAACACTGTCTGATACATCCACTAAAACTGTCTGAGCAAAATATTGTATCTAACTCTCTTAATATCTCTCAGTGACTTTCATCTGATTAAAGTCCAAAGATACATAACCACAGATGCAAATTTTCTAGTGCCTCAGAAATTAAATACTGTTATATTTCAACAGCCTGGATAGTTGGAACCATACTCCAGCTGACATGATTATAGGCACAGTATAAACTTATGATAGAGAGCTGTCTAAATCTCTGAGGCCGCAGGTGCAGGATTATAGCAAAGCCCATTGAAACATACAGCTTTCTGCCTAAATGCATGAGTATGAAATTAATTAGGCAGTTGATCACATAATAAAAGTATGATGGATAATCTAATGGAAACTACCAGCTCAAAGTCAATAACAAACTTGATTCTTTTATTAGATGCAGCTGATTTTCAATTCCTCTATTTACAGGATTTTGAGCTTAATAGAAGACTTTTTTTTTTTTCTTAAATGAGAACTCAGTGTATTTATCTCTGTTGGAAACTATAATGTGTAAGCAACGTAGAATTTGTAGATAGACATATCTGTAAGTAAATCTCTAAGATACTTGGCTGAAAAGCACATCAAAGTGCAGTGAAATAATGAGACAGGCTCCAGCTGTTGGATTCCAACAGCTTTTGATTTGTGCTCTAGTAGAAGCTCCAGGTTTTGATTCTGTGTTGATTATTTCCATGGTACTGGAGATGATTTGTGCATTATTTAAAAAATAGGCAGTATATAGCAAACAAGGTTCAGTTTGCAAACTGCATTTGAAAGGATATTTTCCTTCCTGATATATTATTGCTTCCTATTCCTGTGCTCTCCATAACCAGTTGCCCTGGTTAAAAAAGTCCTTTTAAAATACATATCTAAAAGATTTTACAAAAATAATATGTAAGGTCATCAGAAAATGATGTGAACAAAAACTCCAGGAATGTCAGCTTGCAGACAGCTTTACTACTTCCTTCTTGAGTAGAGAAGCTATTGTGGAAATTGTTTTTTCAGAGCCTTTTGAAGCTTTGCACATCTTACCATGAAGCTGATCCTGTCAAGGAATTATTACCAGCAGAAAGCAAGTGCCATTAAAGAACATTGGAGGCCTTATAGAGGCCATGGGTTTAGAGTCAAATACATTGATCATGCTGCTGTGTGAATGTGCTGATGGCACTGTGCAGATAGAGATCTCACTCTGGAGCAAATTCAAAAACATCTGATTCTCTGAGTTACACTCTCCTGATTTTTGTTTAGAATGACAGACTGAAAACCGGAATGCTTCAGGGAAAGTGTTGATTCTCAGTTGTTTCTAGAATTAAGGTTTACATCTGTTTCTACTATAAATTTTAGGGGTCGTTTCTAATTTTGGTGATGGATTACATGAAGGCTGTTGCTTGTTACTGGAATGACAAAATTCAATCAAGTATACTGGAAAATGTTTGTGATTTTTAAAGTTTACTCTTTTTCTGGTGCAGTTGGATCGCTAAAGGTATGTGGATGTTTCCCTGCAGTTTAGCCAAAGCTACTTAAAAAGGTATTAAGAAGCCAATCCTTTTTTTTTAATGTAACCTGGTGTTTCTGTTGAAATGGATTTCTTATTAGAGCAGGTTTTCTCATAGGTTTTGAACTTTACTTACAAGATGATATCACAGTGGGCAAACTACAAATGCTATTTAATAGTAGCAGGTGGCTATATTTGATATGCCTGATTCAAGCATTCCCTTCAGAACAAGTCCATTGTAATTTCAGTAACAAATATAGAAGGAGTCCAAGGAGCAGAAGTGCAATCACACATCTCCCTGAATCTTGCATTATATCTAGCAGGCTGGAAAACCTTTCTAACCAAGGATTGAAGGTGTTCATATCTATTAGCTCATTCTCTGAGTGCAGTTTGACATCTGGAGTTTGAATCTGGTCAGTCTAAACAAATCATTTAGTCAACACATCACATGCCCTGTGTCCGTGTGCCAATTGCAACTAGGCTTTAATTTTCTCTGGTTGTGCATTTAAAAAAAGAGTTGACTGTTAAAACACTGGGATTGTGTGGTTAAAACACCCACTTTGGGCTCTGACTGAGCCCACATTGAAGGGGTTGATATTCCATGTTGATTGGATTGATATTCCAAGAGGTCTTGGATAGATGAATCCTTAATTTCTGCTGGATTTAGACCTGTACAAGATTTGAAACTCTGAGGTTCTGCCTAAAGCTCAACAATGAGTATGTGTCTAAAACTTTGGGAAAGCTTGAAAATAAGGGATGGATGGAGATGAGAGTAAGCAGGTCTATCTGAGACTAGTAGTTGGGAACACGCATCTGTTACAGATCTCTCTGCTTCAAGAAGTGTTTAAACAGTGTTCTGTAAATGTATTCATAGTAGTAAAGAGAAGATGAAATCTATGCCCTGCAATCCTTACATTCTTTAGTTTCCATATATGGTGTTGATTTATTATTTATTTGTTTGTAAATGTCTGACTTAAATATCCTAGAAAGAAGTCTTCATTTGACAGTAGGGCTTGTCTCTTTGTGGTTTTATTTGTTTTTCTTTTAATCTTTGTAATATTACTGTTTCCTTCCGAAATGTAAATGATGGTGAGGCTAAGAAAGAGATGAAGTCGCATCTTAAGGCATTTAGTTTTAGAAAGCGATGTTCAATCTACCTGATGGGATCTAGTACTGGTAAGACTCTAAAGAGTAAACTTTGTGTATTTGCAAATTCATTCAGAAATTTTGAGAACCTGATCTTTAAATATTTAAAAGAACGTTCCTGTGGCAGTGTGTGCAACTGAGGGGACAGGAAACAGGAGGCAGAGGTTAGGTTCTACAGTCTTTGGGGCCGGTCTTTGACACTGGTGTGTCTCGCTTGCCCTGGTTTTTTCCTTTTTCCCATTGTGAAAACCAAGTGTTTCCTGGCTGCCACTCTCCAGTCCAGCAACATAGCTACAAGTACTTATTAGGGTGAGGTAGCAGCCAGTACCTGCACAATTCTGTTACATCCAAATTTGAAAACAAAAATCCTTCAAAAGAGCAGTGCTATGAGTAGAAACAGAGCCATTAAAAAGTACATCAAGCTCATCCCTGTGCCATCATTGGATCATTTGAAACCCTTAATCAAGGACACCAAAAGCCACTTATAACATTCAAAGTCAGCACAGTCTTTGTCCCAACAAGGAGAAGCTGTCAGAACAGGCTACAAATGTGTCTTGAAACTAGCAGTACAGAAATTGAGTTTCAGGTTTAAACTCATGGTTTTAAGTGTTAAAACTGGCCGTCTATGCACTTTTAGTTCAGTTTTCCTTGAAAGAAATGTATCTCTAAGTTCCATTGATGGCCTGTGAGGGAAGCAGTGGTAGCCTGCACACTTGTGCTAAGCCCATTTTGGCACCAAGATTTGTTGGAATGGATTTTTAAGCAGCATCAAATTGCACTGAATATTAAGATGAAAATAATGAATATGCCATTGGGATATTCCTACTGAATACTTTGGGTACTGCTCTAGGTATGCAGTTTTTGATTTCTAAATTAGTTTGATATTTGCAGATATTGTTGCTTCCATGCATGGCGTGTAAATGTTAAAAGCAGCACCTATGATAAGTGACTAAAACATTAAAGGATATGCCATCCTAGAATATGGTAAATTCAATATGAGGTAATGAATGCATCAGTGTAGTAATACAATTTTCAAGACAAAATATTTATCAGGAGAACTCAAAGCAAATGATTGGGCTAGATACATAGCAAAATAATAAACTACTTTTTTATTAAAAAGAGCTGAATTAATCAGATTTATGCCTTATCTTTAATAATTGAAAGAAACAAGACTAAGGATTTGTGTTCTCAAAGTTCTAACAAGTCAGTAATATCAGCTATAATACTCCCATTTTTAAAATGACCTTTTAAAGATGCTCTGTAAAATTAAATTTTAATGAGTGGCAATAAACGAGTGATGCTTTCCATAGCAGGAAATGCAGAACTAGCCTGAAGCTTTTGCTGTCTGTCATCACCTCCAGTACTGTGTTACGTACCCTTTTTCCTTGTTTTCAGGTATCAGAAGTATGATGATACCACAGCACTTAAAGGAAGTGAAAATACCTTTAACAGTATGCTTTGTCCAAACTGTCTTTTTGGATGTATGATGGTGTTTCTATTGCTTTCATGATGCTTTTCCTGAGAAGTACTTCTTTTTTTAGTAGTACAGTATGCCACTTGAAGGTTCTCACATTTTCCTGCTCAATTCCTACATTAGATAAGAGTTGGCTGGCAGAAGAATAATTTTGGATGAATTAAAAGTGTTAAAACATAGGTGTGTACCTCTGAGAAAAATTGTACTGGCTTTTCCAAAAGCCTGAAAGCCAGTGGCCCTTCAAGGATTAATAAAAAAGCAAATAAGTTTTATGAGGGACAGGAGGAGAGCAGAAAGGGAAGAAAAGAGAGAGGAGGAGAAAGGAGTGGCAGCCTGCATCATTAAACTGGTAAACGGCACTGGAATATCAGCCTCCCTACTATCAGCAATGATTGGAATTAATCCAGGAACTCAGAATGGATCTCTAAATGTGTCTTCAATTGTAGCCTTTGGCATAGATTTACATTCTCTGTCCCTTGGGCACTGAATTTCATTTCCCCGTTTGCTAAATGAGAACAATTTATCCTAAATCAACGATAATCAGAGTAAACACTATTATTAATTTATTGTTTCCAGACTAGGGAAAAAAAAATCTCAAAACAGTAAAATGAAGCTCTCTACTTTTATCAGTGCTTTCCCTACCCCTTTTGCCCTGAGGATCCTATTAGCAGAAAGCTGAGCAACTCTGTTTCATCAGAAATAAATTATGCTTCACTTTTTTAATGTAAGTACTGAAGGGTTGTAAAGATTAGAAATATGTTTGAACCCACTATCACTTGATGTTATTTTCCTTGATGTTCTGAGCTTCTTTAGGGGAATGAAACAACATGTTCTTCTGAAAGCCAAGAGCAGAGCTTTTTTAAAAGAACACCAGCACAGATTTTGGTTGATGGACACAATCACTTCGATTCTGTGCGGCAGCAATATTTAAAGTAATGTATAGGCAGTGTGAAACAGAGCTGTCATAATTCCTGGCATGTATAAGAGGCAGAATGTTTGCAGGGCAAATAGGTGGCAGAACTAGTCACCCCCATTTTTTAAATTATTAGAAAACTGTAATTCCCCAGAAACAGTAGACTAATTCTCACTTTCTTCACAAAGGAGCTAAGGATGAAAAAACACCTTTAATTAATAAACACTGCTGGCACTACTTTGGTAACAAACTGCTGTAAATGAAACTCTTAATTGCCTCTGAACACAGTATTGCGTACAAATTCATGTTACTCTTTAAGTACTGGTCTTTGTTATTGCTATGTTACATTTCTGTAGGAAGTAAAAGTGGCTTTGTCAACTCCTTGTTATACTGAAAGAAGTTCCTGACAGCTTTCCACTTGTGGGGATCACTGAGATCATCCACAATTCACCAAAGTTGTTCTCTCATTATAGCTAGAAGAGACAGCACTCAGCACAGACTATGTCCCAGCTAGATAAAGATCCTTATGATGCTTCTGTTAATGAACCTAGGCCTTAAATCTCCAACAAAATGTTATGATGAAAGAAAATATTTTTTAAAATTAGTGGCTTGCAAAATAAATATATAAGACAGCATCTTCATATATTTAAGATTTTGGTGCTAATGAAGCGTTTTGGACTGTTCTACAAAGTTGCATAAATATGTGTTTTTTCATTGCAGGATGCATTCTGAGAAGATTTTTTTCTTAAAATTAAGGTTTTTTTGGCTGTAAATGTCAAAGACTCTTTGATATAGGGAGGTGCTGAATCTTCTAGATTGGTGAAGAGTACACCAGGAGAAACCAGCATAAGAGTATTTTGACTCCATGCAGTCATGATCCTTTGATTTTTAAATTCCCAGAACTCTTATTTCCATTGTTAGGGGTTTTGGAAATAAAAAGCTGTGAATATTTGTAATTTGTGAAGCACTGGCACATTGGAAAAGGCATCCAGGTCAATCCATGCTTATAGACTGAAGAGACAATGAAGAGGATGGCAGAAACAGATATTGTCTCACATAGAAATGTTCAGATCTATTGCCATGATCTTGATTTTGGGAAAACCTTTACCAAGTTGTAAAGTATAGTTGTAGAGTATTGTTCAATTTTTTTTTTTTTTTTTTAACTATGTCATATTTAAATGCTTGTGGAAAATGCTGAATTTGGGATCCACCAACTTAAACCTGATAGTGGCACCTAAAATAAGCATTCCTGCTTTCTTCTTTTTAGGATTACTGAATGAGTGTATAGTCACCAGTCTTGAGAAGAACAGATGGAGACACTGGTAAGTAGTAAGACATTTACTTTTCAACCCAGAGTAGAGAAGGAAAACATGTTTGGAATGGTTATACTTCTTTGGTTTGATGGTCTAAACAGTTCCACAAAAGTTATTTCAGCTGCTCAGCATAAAACCTCTGGGATGCCTCAGTGCCCATACAGACATGAGGATTCTTGGTGTTTTTTGTTAGGAATTTTTTTTTTCTCTGTGTAGAGATTGGGTTTAGATGCAAAATGGATTATGAGGTTCAGCCTTTGCAGAAGGGGGCACTTGCACTCAGTAATAACAGTCTGACACATGGGTTTAGAAGGGGATCAACACGTATAAAGATGTAGCACTATTGAATTTTTCCAAACTATTGGGTGAAACCTAATTAAAGAAAAAATAAAAGAATGGAATTTAAGGGCACTTTCAATTTAAATTTATTGGATGAGACTATGAATGTTCCTCTGGCACAACAGACATCCTTGCCAGGCAAGAGATCCAGTAGCTTCTTGTTTGTAAATGTCACTCGTTAAGAGTATTTCCCAGTAACGGGATTAGGAGTGGACATCCAGGTTGCTGGGCAAATCCCTACCTCTTGCACCTCCCTTTAGGTGCTGCCTAATTGCTCTGAAGTCAGCACACAGACTGGAGGAGTGCTGCTCATTTCTGTTCCAATGAAGTGCTTTGGACAAAGTAGAGCAGATGTAGCCCCTCTGAATTCCCACAACAGATGGAAGAAGCAGTTCTATTGCAGAATATTCTGGGAATGCTGAGTTATGACAGATTTTGCTTCAAATCTTTACTTCAGGTAGGCAGAATAAGCTTTAAAAAGTTATTCTCCAATCATCTAGAAGCAGCTGTTTGACCCTTTGTTACAAGGTGAGATGGGTGCACCCTAGTGATTGATAGATTGCTGTTTGTACAAAATATGTAATATTTGCTAATAAGAAAAAAGTAAATTAATGGGACACTTTACACTCTGATGGTTAGAACATAAACTTCTGGAATGTGAGGAAACAGATAAATAACTGTTGAGGTCAGAACATGATGATCTTTCTTTACCTTTGGAAAACAGCTTGTTTGAAACTCCAAGGTGTGTGCGACTGTTATTTCCTATGGTTCTTATTCTATACCTAACCTTTGAAGTTCATATTTTTGCTCTTTTTTTTCGATTTCTTTTTCTAATGATTCTAAAATTTAATATGGTAGTGTGATAGCTCTTGAAAGCACAATCTATCATATCCAGAAATTAATTAAAAGGAAAACCTGCACAAACGGCTATGGAAAGGAATGCATGAATATCTTATCCAAGATGGTTTAAGGCACAGTTTCAAGGTCAGCATGGACCATTCTGGGTCTGTGCTGTAGTCAGAGTGGCAGCTTTGATTTCCTCCCCTCTGACCCCATGCTCCTCCTTCCTACTTACACTGGCAATTGCAAGGGTGCAGTAACCCAGTGAGAGGAAGAAAACAAAACACCACAAAAACCCCAAATGGCTCCCCCATCTCTTGCCAAGACAATCCTGTCCTTCAGAAAGCACGAGAACGCTTTTGCTGAAGGAGCAGGTTTGAGTGTGATGTTGCTGTGCAGTTCTGCAGTTGGAATTGGTAATGCAAGGGGGAACGGCACAGGAACAGCAGCTTTAGGTACATTTTTGGGTACTTTTTTGAGGCTGCGGGGGAGCTGCTTCTAAAAATGCTCAAAGCAGCAAAATCCAGAGAACTTACCCATGACTTGGAATAAATTTAAAATTATGGTATAAATGTTAGTTCACAAGCTTCTATGATTCAGCTTCCTGTAAGATAAAATTTTAGTTTTATCTTTAACCAGCAGTGCATATGGTTATAAAGGGTGATTTTCCTTTAGTGAGTGGCACTAAGTGCCACTGCAGATATCATTAGGGGCAATTTCACCCAATCAGTCATCTCTTAAAGTAAGTCAGTGTCATAAAGGTGGCTTGAGGTTTCTAGAAATTCTTGCATTTACTGTTTGCAAGCAGAAATAAAAAGGTACAGTTCAGATACTTTATTAGCCCTTTGAATTTTACTTGCACTTTGGACATTTGTATTCCTGATATTTATGTTTAAATACATTTGTATGTCTGATATTTATGTTTAAATATGTTTGCATGTCTGATACTTATGTTTTAATACATTTGCATAAAAGGGGATTTAGTGTTGCCTCTGTGATGTTGCTATAAATGCTTTGTCTGAAGAAATCCATGAGCAGCACAAAGCTTCAAGAGCTGTGTACCGAAAAAGAAATACATAAGGCAATGATTACAAACTACACATTGGTGCCTAGCAGGGAAAAGTTTGTAGCCCAGAAAATGTGAAGAACCATTTATGTTATTCAAGGTCATAACAGAAAAGATAGCAAGTAAATTTCAGAGTTATCTTTAAGATTATTAGGATTGCTGGAAAATCAAGCCCTGACATTATCTATGTCAAGAATAAATAAGGTTAAATATGAGTCAAACAGGTTTTTGACAGCTCTTATTTAAAATAGCTTTTTTCATTAAGTAACTCTTCTGTTGATCCATGAATCAAAGATTAACATGGGAAAAAGAAATATATATACATGTATAATACAAAATACTTGGCAAAACTTTATTTCCTGGAAAGTAGAAACCTAAAAAAGAAACATTCTGGGAATTATTAAAGTTTCTAGCAATTACCTGCCTTAAAAGTTACTGTAGTCTAAAGGAGTAATCAAAGACTTCATTTAAAATTAAAGGAAGAAAAAATAATACAATAACTTTTAAGTATAAATCTTATTTTGTAAACAGCTCTTATTGTGTTGCAAATTTTTTTCAGTATAGTCAATAGCAAAATGTATCTATTACTAATCTGCAATTTATTTATTTTAATAATTAGTTGGTAAGATCCACCAAACTCCTGAGGAGTTCTGTCATCAAGAATTTTTAAATAAAAGATCCCCAGGTGTTTACAGCTTAATTGTTCCCTATGTAGATCAATCAAGTTTTGATAAAATGGTGGTGATAAAATTGTATACAGAAAGCAAAGTATATTTTAGCTTAAAATATGTATTAGAGTAACCCAAACAAAGGATAAAATTAAATCTTAATTAAAATTAAACCTAAATTGAAATTAAATGTGCAACCCACATCCCAGGTAACCCTTGTGATGAATGTGAGTGGAACGGTTACATTGTGTGATGTCCTGCATTACAGTTATAAATGCATGGAAAAATAATTTCCAGTTTACAACTAATGGTCAAGCTTATAAACTTCAGATGTAGAGACTTCAAGTGCACAGGAATATTTGACAGTTGTAATTGAAACAACTTACTATGCATTCTCAACTTAAAAAAAAAAAAAAATCTGTCATATCAGGATGTTTTTTTCCAATAGCTGTAGACACAGAAACTGCTAGAAGTTAGTTTTTCTGTGTAAAAGCCAGAGTGGGGAATGGAGGACAGAAAGGAAAATTGGCTTTAAGGAGAAAGGATGGTATCCTAGCCAACCACATCCTGCATGACAAGGGCATGATAGCTCATCATGACAAGGAGCTGGAGAAAAGTGGAGTAATTTAGTGTAATCATATGTTTAGAGAAACATAATAAGTGAAAGGACTAATGAATTCAGGTAACACGGGTTTGTCTCCTGTGCTTGTCGGGGTCCTGTAACTGAGTAAGTGTCATTTTGCTATGTGATAATAATACATCTTCTCCTTTATGCCTTCTGTCTTAACTATTTGAAAGTATACACTCATCAGGTCAAAAGCTAATGCATATTGTGTGTGTGAACAGTAACCTATTCCAATGAGGGTATTTATCTTAGTTGCTTAAATAGCTCCAGTGCCATATCCTCCTAATCATCACTGGTGACTTCTGGCTCTTGTAGTGTAATCACTGCATAACAACAGCCACAGAATTTGGTGCCTGTATAACCCAACCATGTCTTCTGTACATCTGATAGCTCAGGGAGATTAATAGTGTGATTTCCTTGAAAATAGTTTGACTGAAACTATGCTATTGTTTGGACACTGTATTTGCATCCATATTATTTTCTATAGTCTAAATAATTTTTATAGAAAGGGGGTGTGGGGTGCTTGTTTTCAGCAACATTGAGTAGCCTAAATAAGCCTATGTAGCATAGTTCTTAAAAGTGTAAATGTTACTTTTAGAGTTTGGACTTGAGATTCAGATTCTCCTGTTAAGGACATGGTTTCTCTCAAAAGAATTCTCTCACAAGCATTTTCAAAACAGTGCTAATACTTTGTGCCTGGCAAGAAATGTAGTGAACAGCCAACTAGGCTGTATTTGAAATTTTCTCCTCCAAACGTGAACAAAACAAAGGAAATACAGTCCAATGGAACTGAATTTTTTAAAACTTTTTTCTAGTTCTGTTAGTGCAATCTCAGAAAGTCTGAGAGAATACAAACATGTTTCATCTCCAGTTCAATTCAATCTGTTTTCACTTTTTTGACAATTCAATATGGGTATATTTGAGAACTTAACATCAGTTCTTTCTTTTCTAACTCTCCCTTTCTTTCCAACTGTGCTCACTTATTTTATATATATGTCATTTCACACTTATATTTTTCATCTACTCCACTGGGAAAAGTAGGCTAGTAAGACTGATGTTCACTTTCTGAAACTAGTTTTTCTTTCAGTTCTGTTTCCCTAAAGGTGCTTAAAAGAAGGAAAATGTAAAATGCTCAATTGGAAAATTTAGGATTTTTACTGCTATTATATAAGAAAATGCTTGGAAGGGATGGGAGAAATCCAGGTTCCATTTTTCTGAAAAAAATCAAGTTGTCACCAATTCTCTATTTTGGAAAAAACAAACAATTGTCATTTTTAGAAGAGAATATTTAGTGATACAAACTGTTTCTCTCCATGATGTCAGTAGATGGACTTGTGTTATTATTCTTTTAGTGTAAAAAATCAGGTCTTAAAACTCAATTTATACCTCGGCATTGAAAATACATCCATTTTGATTCTGGACTGCAATCTTTGAGATAACATAGGCTGCAGCTCCTAGTTTATATTGAATTAATCTTCACACTGTTAATCTCACTGTTTGCTCTGAAAAGTAAGATCCAAACTAATTCTTGGAGCTTGGTGGCTGAGCAGGTGTTTACATGAGCTGTGTACTCAATGCTGCTGTACAGGGTAGGCTTCAAGCAAACACTTGCACAGCAAATTTCAGCCCTTTTGGTTCATTGTTGGTGATGCACAGCAGCCATGAGAAACTCACAGGGCTGTTCCCCCAGTGACAAACATTCCTCTGCAGCAGCACCTGATCCAGTGCTGGCACCAGGGGCCAAGGCACAAGATGTCACTTCAGACATCCAGGGTCACAGACTGGATGGTGGGGAATGGCAAAGCACCGTGCCCTGCCTCTCTCCTTGGCCAGTTCACAATCTCCCGTGTTCTATTTGGTATCTATTTAATGCCAGCACAGGACCATTTGCATGCCATTTCCCTCCCTTTTGGTTTATTCCCTCTAATCAGCTTGCTCCTCCAATACACAGAATTTCTCTAGACAATGTACTACCTCCTTGAGGCTGCTTTACATTCTGTCTGGTTGCACTTCTCTCTCCTGCACAGAGCGTGTTCCTGCTCCTCTCCATCCACAACAAACTGTAACCATAGATACCCTGCACAATTCAAACAGGAGTCTTCAAGGCTCCACATTTGCTCTTGTAAATATTTTGATGAAAAGAGTGATTATATTTCAGACCAAGGCTTCAACAAGAATATTAGTAAAAAACATTGATTAAGAGAAGTAAAAGTATGCGCTCAGCAGTGTGTATCCAGAAGACTACAGGATGATGTTCAGTCTGAGATTCACAACTATTGCATGTTAGCATGAAGTGCTACTGAAAGGCACTTTATTTTCATATTAGTGATCTCTCAAGGCTTGATCCTGTGTCACTTGCAATGAAAATAAGACTTTCCATTGATTTTAATTTGCTTTGATACATAGATATTTTATAGTTTTAGTTAATAGCTTCAAAATTGTGTGTTATACTTTCTAAAGCACTGCTGATGAATTCAAATGTAAAATATTATTATTATATTCCATTCCAGTCCTATGCGGCATCCACATAAACTACTTTGAACGTATTCAACTGGAGAAATATTTGAACTGGGTTTTTTTGCAGGGAGGAAAGAAATCCCATACTTATTATGACAATATTTTTGATTTGATGTTGTCCTTAACCTCATTAGGGAAATTTTTTTATAACCATTTTTTTTTTAAAGCAGAAATTCTGTCTTCGTATATGGCTATTAAAATCATTATACATTTTTTGGAGTAAATAAATTTAGGAGAACAGAAATGCATAATGCAGCACCCTTTTATCAAGGGCATGTACCACGCACCAGATGGAAAACAAACTGTGTTTACAACATTACCACTATCGCCACTGACACTACGAGATCTACAATATGTTACAGCAGCAGCTCCATTAACCTTGCTAGCTCTGTTAGAGTTGTCTGGTACTTTGCCCAATCTGTGTTTGTTGTCAGCAAATGGATCAAATTAGGAGATTTTCATTCTGTTTATTGACCTTTTTCCTCCTTTCTCAATTTAGGCCATAGTTCATTAAAAATTGTTCTACTATTGCTCTGTAAAATACTGCAAATAGATGGCTCTGGATCTGTCTGCTACTCCACATGTAAATTATACCATCTTACCTCAGAGGTGAAACTTCAGAGCAGCCATTGATAGGAAATGTGCTGTAAAAACACCATTTCCTACTTGGTGGGTGGTTGGTGGTGTGGCCTTTAGGAGCAGCATTAGGACACGCTGCTGTCCTTCAGTGCAGCCTTGCCCACGGGACCTTTCACTTTTCAAATCAGAGCAATCCTCACCACTCCAATTTATGTTTTTAATGTAGTCATACTTGTTTGACGACTTGGGAGCTGGGTGGGAATGACTTATTTTGTTAAAATGAGTTAAGTAGTCGAGTGATTCTGTTGCCCTTGCCTCCATGCCTTCAGTCCAGCCCAGTGAAAGGATGCTCAGTTTCCACCCTGTGCCTGTCTCAGGAGAGGTACCTCACACCATTCCATTATCAGCTCAGTTCAGCAGCATCCACTGCAGGCCATATGTTCCCACCCTGTGTTTGTGCTACAGAAATTCACATGCAGCCACATGACAACCCAAGTCTGTGAACTGATCCAGCCCAAACAGAACTGCTTGCTGCTGCTGTGATTTTTGGCTGGATACGTTTCCTACCTTGCTGTGCGGCTGCAAGAGCCCTTCCACCTCAAGGGAAAACAGAACCATGTGGTTTTGTGGGAGGAGAGGAGCACAGTCACTCCCCTCCCTAATGATGCTTACCAAATTAAACTGATTGTGGGCTAAGATGTTATGTTAGCTAGAAAATTAGAATGCCTCAGGAAGCCATTTTCAATTAGACTATTATTTGGAATAAGGAGGTCTCCTCCATACACCTACTGGCAGACACCTAAGCCCTTCCTTAGCATTCTTCATTTCTTTCTTCCCTTGGCAGTTCAGTTCATTAAAACCATAAAGGAAACAAAGCTGTAGGGGTAGGAAAATTATTTCAAAGACTGAGACAGAAGTAACCTGATACTGGCTTTGTGCAACCTCCCTTCCACTTCTTCCTGTTGTGTGAGCAGTGCTGAGCAGGCAGTTGTGATTTAGATCAACCTGCCACAGCAAGCTGAATAACCTCCCGACCTTCAGTTCTATTGTGATACACAGGGTTCATTTTCTCTCAGCTAAAAGCAACTTATACTGAAGGAAAATAAGGCCTGCTTCTCAGTTTGGACAAGATTTAAGGCATTGCATCAACAGTCAGACAGATGGAAATGGTACAGGTTTTTTTTTCACTGTATAAAATGTGGCAAATTTAAAAGCTGGGGGTTTTGCAGATGGAAATGGTACGGGGTTTTTTTCACTGTATAAAATGTGGCAAATTTAAAAGCTGGGGGTTTTTTTTTGGTACCCTTATATTGACCTACATCTTGCATGGAGAAAAAAAAAAAAAGCAGCTTATTATATGAGAAATAATGAAGGAAAGAAAAA
Source organism: Pyrgilauda ruficollis (assembly GCF_017590135.1). Classification (NCBI taxonomy): domain Eukaryota; kingdom Metazoa; phylum Chordata; class Aves; order Passeriformes; family Passeridae; genus Pyrgilauda; species Pyrgilauda ruficollis. Next base: position 2,059,957 of record NW_024530599.1, read on the forward strand.
AAATAGCTTTAAGTTTTCTGCATTCATCTTTACATTCCCATTCTGCTTAAAGCCTGTGTCAACAAAGCATGGTCTACATATGGACAGCCAGAGCAACATTTATGATTCTGAACACTTATACCCAATTCCTTCAAATTTACATAATGTATAAAACAGTTTTAGAATCCATCAGTCACTATAGCCATGATAGGCAGGAGTTGTTTTCTCTGTCCCTGAGTGCTACATTTCCATCTTAATGCAAAGCTTACCTTGCATTGGATCTGGAATGATAGGCAGGAGTTGTTTTCTCCTGTTTTTCTGTCCATGAGTGCTACATTTCCATCTTAATGCAAAGCTTACCTTGCATTGGATCTGGAGTTTTGTTGCATAGGCTGAAGGCATTTGGTGAAAGACTTTTCAGCTTCAGACTGGTTTATGTTAGTCTGAGTGTGCCTTGGCAAAGCAGCTTGATGTTCTCAGATAAGGGGTGATCTAATCAGTTTGGGGAAAAAACTCCATTACAATCATCCCTGTTGGTACAAGCAGGAAGGTCACAGACATAAATGAAAATACATTGATTTACAAACTCCTGAATCTATCATTGAAATTGCAGTTATTTAAGTTATCAGGATTGGTACTACCAAGACGTAAGTTGTGCCTATATGTGTCCCTGCTTTCAGCCAGGGAGAGCATTTGGGATGCAGCTTATTCCAGCAGGAACAGAGGCATAGCTTATGGGCATATATAAACGTGGTTTGAGTCATATGGTGTCTTCTGCTGTGGAACACAGAACACAGCCCCCTAAACTGACTTGTATGCATCTTTTGCAAAGCCTGTAGGCCACACATGGTTTCTGTACAATATCTGCCTACACAAGAAAGCAAAAGCATCCTTTATTTTTAGTCAGGTTTAGTTCATAGAGATACTACTAGTAGTGTAATGTAGGTGCACCAATAAAGGAAGAACAGCTTGTGCAAATTCTCTTTGAGGTTAAAATTGGGATCAGAAATAAAATCATTGCAGTTTTGCATTTTTCTGGCATTTGCTGTAAAGGTTTCTAAAGAATGAGCTATGTTGGGAGAAAACTTATCCTTCCATATCTGCATTAAATTAATCACTAAACTGTGTATTCCTAATGAAGGAAGGTGTATACTATTCCAAGTAAAGGTGACTGCCTCACTTTGATCTTTTCTTGAGAACTAGCAAATAAGAAGGGCTGAGCAAGGGTTTTATTCAAGACTGCCTTAAATACAATATTTAATAACAACAACTTAGTATGCACCTTTCTTCTTCATGATTATCAAAATATTTACAATAATTTATTTACTATAGCAAGTAGCATTTATTTTCATGTATTAGGCTCATTGTCTTCCATGTTTGCTTTCAATATGAGAAGTAATATTTCTGCCCATTATTGTGCCTTCTGAATTTATCACAACTATTTTCAAAAATGTTTTTCTACCTGAAAATACTATGCATAGGCACAGTATATCTGCTGTCTGAGATCTCTTTTGTGCTTACTGCTAGAGTTGGCTTCTCTGTCAAAGCAGATGAAGCCAGAGTCATGGAGCAGTTTTGGAAGCCTCCATGTGGTCTGTCGTATTTACCTTTAACAGGCTGCAGTATGAGATGGAAACATGGGATCTCCTGTCACAGCAGAGTAGAAATAGGGCTCTTCTGTGTGCCTGATACAGAAGAGGTCACTTTTTAGAACACCTAGCTTACAGTAAATGGTTTAAGAGAAGCACCAGTGAGCCATCGTTCATGTGAGGCAGCTCCTTGTCTGTAACAAGACAAGAGTGAAGCCCAAATTGATAAGTGAGTTCTACCCATATCACTCGTGTATTCATTCATGTACTTTGCCTGCAGTGTTTCTGGAAGATAAAATAGTGCTTAGGCTGATGAGAAGGAGAGGATAGGAAGAACTGTTTGGACATAATGAGAAATAACATATCTTAAAGTAGAATCTATTTGTTTCTCTTTTTCACTAACACTCCTGACATGATATTCTTTTAGAGGCTTTCTTATGAGCATGGTTTTATCTATAATGCATGTGGGCAGATATGTAAAGGAGCAAGGGAAGGGAAGGAATAAATAAAGAGAAGAAAACTAACAGCCTCAGAATAGATACCAAGCTTCTGTGAAAGCATCAGTCAAGATAGGAAATTATAATCTTGTGTAACAAAGAGAAATATCTGAGCACAAATGCCCATGGACAAATAAAGAGTGGCACTGGTTGCTTCAGCACAGTTTTGTGTTGTATCTTTGTGAGGCTCTTGCTCTTTTGGTTGTTCATTAGAGCAGTAAGTTTCTGTGCAGAATATTTGGTTTTACTCAGATGTTACTGCAGTTATGTTTGTGAGCATAGATCCAGAACCATACAAAAAGGGCAGCAGTGTATGGGCTTCATTGTTGTCCTCTCCTGGACTGCAGCCAGGACAACTGAGCAGAAGTTGCAATATCAAAAAAGCAGGGAAATGCATTGTGTATTGTCACATAATACCTGCAGCCATTCTTTACCATGCTTTAGACCTTGCTCTTGTTCTTTATGCTTTTATAACATCTTCATTCCACTATTGGAATCCTCTCTTTATAGACAGGGAACTTCAATCTGTTCACTTCTTAATAGCTTAAAGAGTAAGTTCAACCTGTTCTTCAAAAGATTAGTTGGCTCCCAGAGTGTTAGGTATACACTATTGCTTCACAGTTCAGGGTGGTTGGGGCCTCAGGTGACATTAATTTCTGCCAGATTTGTTACAACTTCTTATGCAATATTTTAACCAATCATCTGAGTGTTTAAATGCTAATCAAGGTTGTTGCTGGCAGGGGTGAATAGCAACAGGGATGAATAAAGACATGGACACAAGGCTGCAGTGCGATTTAACTCATCCAAATTCATCTCTCTCACTAAAGTCTGTAGTAATCAGGAATACTCATAAACCATAGAGCAAATGTATTTTAAAAGGTAAATTCTGTAGGGCTGTCTCATTTCTATTAAATTGTGCTGTTTTGCAGCTGAAACTCTATACAAATTCCTGCTAGGCATTAACTGACTGAAATACAGAGCCTCACAGAGGAATGTAACTTGCTGCTAGTGTTTTCTAGGCATGTCCTCAAAAGAAATAATACTAATGAGAAGAAAAAAAAAAGTCTGTATTGCTTCTTCTGATTGTTTTGGTTTTAACAGTTCAATCTTAAAATTTATACCCTAAAAAATATTTAGTCATACTAAAATACAGCTGGGGAGGTGCAGCAATACATACACGACCTGGCTAATGACAGCAGTGGCTTTTCATGACATCTGTTTGGTAGGCTTCAGCATGACCTTGTCAAAGTTAAAAGCTCATAACATTTATATTTTTTTTATAGCATTATGATTCTGCATAACAGTGCTAAAAACAAAACCACAGTATAATTATCCTGTCAATCAAGCTGCCAGAAAAGGCATTTTCCACTAGCTTTGCACCTACTAACTGTAAATAATTTATAAAATTAGAAGTCAAGACTAAGTGGAAGCATTTTGGGTCTAGTTAACCACTTGTCAGAGCTCCTTGGTTTAAGTGACCTCACACACTGAGCTCTGGGTGCTTACTTCTATCCTGTGAGTGTGAAAATGGTCATTTGTCCTTGTATTGCTATGCATGCACCGAATAAAAATATCAAGCTGTTAATAGAGCTGTGAACAGGTGTACCATGGATGTTGTAATGATGTTTTATTCATTTGAATTTCCAGCCCATTTAGTCTCATCCAATGAACAACAAAAAATGTTTTCTTCATTATCTCCAATTAATGTAAATGTCAAATATTGGAATATATTATCACACTGATAATTCAGTACACTGGTTGATTTGTGGGGTATTTGCATTAAAGTGACAATTAAAACAAGGGGAAAAGCAATCCAGAATGCATGTTCTTATCTCTTGGCACGTTCTTACAGAGATGTTGGACTTGCTTCTCTGAGATCTTTTGACTGTGGTAAACAAGTTGCTTAAAGCCTTTGTGCTTGCCATTTTTTCTGATAGTTTAAAAATGATAGAAATTGATTTGTAATTATTTCAAAACAAGGTTTATTGGCTGTTCATTGTTCTGTTCAGCCTGGATAGGGTTAATTTCCCTGCTGGTAGCTGGTGCAGTGCTGTGCTCTGGGTTTCTGTGAGAATCACTGATAACACGGGGGTGTTGGGGCTGCTGCTGGGCACAGCCAGGGACTCCTCTGCTTCTCCTGCTGCCCTGCCAGGGAGCAGCACAGGGAGCTGGGAGGGGGCACGGCTGGGACAGCTGACCTCGGCTCACCCCAGGGATGTTCCAGACATCTTCCACAGTGTCCTGCTGAGCAGTAAAACTGGGGAGAGCTGGCCAGGGGTGGTGGCCCACTGATCAGGGCTTGCTCAGAGGTTGGTGAGCAATCCCATTCTGCATCATGTGGTTTGTATTTTCTTTTATCATTGTTACTGTTTTCCCTTCCTTTTCTGTCCTATTAAACTGTCTTTATCTTGACCCACGAGTTTTGCCTTTTTTCTGGTTCTCTCTCCCTTCTCACTGCGGGGAGGGAGTGAATGGCTCTGTGGTGCTACCAGCTTAAACCACAGCACGCTTTAAAATTTAGTTGACAGATACTAATCTCTCACAACAGAGCTGTTCTGAGGGCAGAAGCCTGCTTTATGGATATATAAAACCAAATGTGTTCTGACAGGATAGAAGCAATAAAATTATTATCATGTGTTTATCTTTTGATAGCTCTCATTCCTTTAACTTCTCTTGTGCTCGTTTGTGACTTGGTCTGTGCCTGCCCACTGGGTTCTGGTGGGGCAGCTGGGCACCTGAAACTGCCTGCATGGGTAGGGCTCTGCTGCTTTCAGGAGAACACATCTGGAATGTTCTACAGGCACCCAGAGGGCACACTTGGGACATTACAAACAATAAAAAAATTATTGCACTCTCATGCTTAATTACTTAGCACCCCTAACGCCTCTGTTACTTGGTTTGATTGGTAGATTGCTTATTGAGATCCTTACCAATAGAACTAATTTTACCAATAGACCCCCAATTGGGGCCTAATTCTTTCTACTTTTTTTTTTTTGTTGTTGTTGTTGTAGAGCTAAATTTTATATGAACTCCATACATGCCGGTATTAATTTTAAATAGTGCTTTCTCACACAGAGAAAATATGAAGCAAAAATCACCCAGGAATCCACACAAACCACAGCTCATCATCATACACTCTACATGGAAGGAGTCACATGGTCATAACACATTTTCCTCCAAGTTTTGCATATGATCAAAATCTGCTTTGCTGAGAATATTGGACATGCTTAGTCTATTATTACTTAACACATGTGTAAGTTCCTGTGGTAAGCTTTTAATTGTTGAAGAGCCACAGAAACACCCAATAGCATTTCCCATCCCTCCTTCCTTCCCTCCTCTTGTAATAACTAAATATTTGTGGTGTTTCACCAAAAAAGAAGTTGGTTCCCTTTGTGCTGCTCAGCTGTGTTTTTAGTAGCAGGTGTTAAGTGCAGCATACCAAGACTGTGGTGTGCAATCCCATCCACTTCTGTTTCTTGTCTAAGAATTTAATTATGGGAGTAGGTGACAGATGATTGTGGAGAGGAGGGTGGCTGTGGAAAAGGCAGGACTTTGCTGTTTTGTAGTCTCATATTTATGCCCACACCACACACTGAGATTCTTCACCTTTTTAGAGTGGTGAGGCTGAAAGAGCTGCAGGTAGGATATGCTGCTTGTATTTTTTTTCTCTTAAAAACCAGAATTAGTTATTATTTTACAGTGAGTGGAATTCCAGGTTTTTACAAAAAAAAAAGTCAGCCACTTAATCTTTTTTTTTTTCTCTAATGCTGGGCTGTATCCTCTGAGATTATTATTTTAGAGTTTGAGAAGCAATGAAATTTTACTTTCCTTCAGCAAAATAATTAGGGAAGATGGGAGAGTTCCAAGAGACCTGGATGTCTGGAGCACAGTGGGTGTTGCAAGAGAATCGGGACCGTATTTTAGCTTGTAATAAATGAAATGAGATGGTAAGTTGGGGCATAAATTCTAGGTCTGGGATTCAGAAAATGGAAAAAGTAGATTAGCACCTCTGATTTAAAAGATAAAATAAAACTGAAATGCTAGGCACAGAGAAATAGTGATAGAAATGTAGATGAGAAAATATTTAGACTTTTTCCATATTTTTTGTATGAAGAAACTCTTCTTCACTGTGATTTGACTTTAAAGCTGCTTTTCTTGTGCCTACAGTGGTTCAAATCAAACTTCTGAATTTTTAAGGTTGCTTTGATTTTTTTTCTGTTACCTTTGCAACATCATCAACATTCAGAGAACCAAATAATGATCCAGCAATGTGTAAAGTAGTTGGCATTATTAATAAAACTAAAAGAGAAGGGACCTGAAGGGGAACAGAGAGAGGATTCTTAGGAAGAACATGCTTAAAGTTATTCCATTTCTGTAGCTGGGGTCACAGGGGACTGTCTTGTGTGGTAAAGCTTTCATGCTTTATGATCACACAGAAAATTTAATCCCACTCTGGTTAAAAATGCCAGCTTCATGCCACTGCAGAGGGAAACATGCAGCTTATGAATTTGCAGAATAAATACAAGAAGAAAATATTACAAAATGTGTTCAAGGAGCCTAGCAGATTTTTATTATAAGTTTATAGTAAAAATATTGATAACAGCTGAAATTTACTGTGTAAAACTATGCAAATAAAGAAATGGGTAAAAACTGTGAGAAGATCAAGTCATCTATTGTGTTGCTTACAGACCAGTTCTCATCAAAAGAGCTTTATACAGTCCTACATAACCTCATTATGGGTCTAATGTATGGAATATTATCATCTAGTAGAATAGGAAAGAAATTGAGATGCAGTAGGCAAAATCAGAGGTAACACAAACTGGAAATAATAAAAGAATCTGTACATGTGAGCAAACATTTCTGGGACAATGCATTTTAAGTTACAGTGAAGCTTTCTCTAACAGCTTCCTCGCAATTTATATAATGGTAAATTAAAAGTATAATGAATATTAATTTTTCATTTGCAGACTACTCTGAATAACAGAGAAGGGAAGGAAGGCAGCAAAAACCCCAACAATAATTCTACAGGAACCTGGCAGGGGAGGGAAAGGGAGGTCCAGGGGGGTTTTTTGACCTGGAAGTTCCCCTTAATTGCTTTCACTTTGGTTTTGCTGAAGCCTTGGCATTTATAACTGCCCAAGTTAAGTTATAACTGCTGTGTGGGGCACTGCCACCACCTGTGCTGCTCCTCACTGCTGGGCACGTGGGGGCACAAATCCATGTTAGCTGCTGCCCTGCTTCCCTCCCTGTCACCATCTCTTGAGGTGCTCTATGAAACAAGAGTTATTTTATGACAGTAAAAGCAAAAATGCTTCCATTTCATGGTTGTTGTGAGTCAGTCTTTTTATGTTCAATCCCTTTTATCCACGCAGTTCTGTGTCACTGTCTTGGCAGTTGTTTGGCGTTGGGTCAGGCAAGTGTCTCAAGAGACTGCAGTTCAAGTGTGCCCAAAAAAGGAAAGAAAGTGGCTTTTTCTAATATGAGTAAAACCTTTTTTTCTTTATTTTTGCCTGACTTAATATAAATTTTGAATCCTGGACATTACATGATTGGATTTCAAATTTCAGTGGGAGGTTTTTTTTTTTCCTCAAAACAAATTAATTTACCTATCCCTAGCTGGAAGCTATTTGTTATTCCAAACTCTGTATTGGTTCTAATGTCCAAATTATTTTCTCAGATTTCTTGGCAGTTAGAGATATGTGTAAATAATTGGTAATAAAAGGAAAAGATTGCAGTGGGTAAAGGGAATTAAATATCTTCCCATTTCATTCAGGGAATACATCATAAAGGAGATACTTAACCAGAGTTTTTAGAGTACTTTTATATACATCCAACAAGTTAATCTCATTTCCCTGCAGTCATTATAACTAACTTCTATCAATAAATTCAGTGATTAGTGACTACATCATGGCTGACAAGCTTTTCCATGCACAATAATGTAAATTTTTGGAATTCATGGCTCAGAATTCACCTGGTGGAATTCAAATGTGATGTATATCAAAACTTCAACACATAGTATTTTTTTGTAATTATGTACTACCATTTAAATTATATTTTTGCACCTAAAATATGAATAAGGTTGATTATTTCTCATCATTTGTAGTGCAACACAGGGATAAAGATAAAGACAAAGTGAAGAACGTGTTTGAAAATAATCTAAAAAAAGTCAGTGTTCAAATTGTAATTTACCAATGAGTATCCAAAAAACCCTAAACCCTGAGCAAGAGCAGGAAAAAGCAAAGATGCTTTACAAATATCTTTTCCCTTTGTAGTTTCCCTAGAAGAAATAGCAAGGACTGTTCAACTCCAATGTATTTTAAGTAATTGATGAAGAACAATTTTCCTGGCAATTACTTTTAATGTCTGTATCTCAGAGGATAATAATATTTGAGCCTCAGGCCGTGCAATTGTATCTTCTGCTGTCTGTATTAGAAATAATGCTTAGATTCATGTGCTTAATTCTCTAGTCCTTGCTCTCTTTGTAGCATTCTGCATCATAGCAAAAATATATTTGAATAAGTATTTTCTCTTTTTTCTGAACTTATTTTAGAGTAACTATGCTGTAGTATGTGTAGAGAGATAAACTAATCATAACATTGTGTGTGGTGCTAAAGGGCAACAGAAGTGTGCCTGAGTGGAGACAGATAAGCTTGTGCAGCTTTGACAATTTTTAAAGCCACTATGTTTTGGACTTTTTTTGAAAAAAATGTTAGAAAATTATTTCTGGCTTGCCCCTGAAAGTGCTATCTGCATTAATGAGATGACATGCAGCAAGAATCTCAGACCTGAGCTGAGAAGAAAAAAGATTGTATGATTTGCTCAAAATTCTTTTAACATCGTTTTTGTGTTAATGATTGAATGACTTGTGAGAGAATGGAGCCTCAGTTGTGAATTTCTGCAGCTCTGTGCTCAATAGCAAGGCCAACTAGGAGTCTATTCAGTGATCCTTGCAAATTAGGGCTGCTTGAGGGATGTGGCGTGTCCCTGTGGGCTCCCCAGCAGATGAGAGCAGTTGGGAAGTAATAAGGCTCTGCCATTCAGGATCAGTGATTTATGACCCTAGAAATAATGCAAAGAGTAACTGAAATCAGCCCTTCTAGATGCCATAATAACAACACATTGGACACTTTGCTTAATATCAGTAGGTGAGCTTCTGGTTTCTGCAACAGCTTCCAGGAGATGCAGGCCCAGGTTTACAGATGGACAATCAGCAGCTCCTCGGGCTTTGAGGGTTTTGTTCTGAAGGAGAATTTCCTTTTTCAGTTTGCACAAATGAGGCAGCTGCAGGCACGCATGGCTCTGCACACAGACGTGGATAATATCGAAGGGTGTGCACTTCTCTGCTTGTTATACACTCGCAGGGCTCTGGTTACAAAGCTGACAAAACACTGTGGGGTAAAAAGATGCACAACATGTAACCAAAACCTGTTAGAGGAGCTTCACCTATTGCACTGTGCGCATGCTCCCATCAGAAAATAAATTCCATGTGTAAACAGAACCAGCAGTGTTCAGGTTCGTCAGGGGGGTTTTGTGCTTTGGGAAGACTATAAATGAAGAGTTAATTGAACAACAACAAAATAAGTGTCAAGACAATCTCACAACCTATTTTTCGATAATTGTTTCTTCTCTTAAGAGAACATTACCTCTCTCACAGATGGTCAGAGTGATGCATTTGGGGAAATCAGCCAAACTTGGCTTTTTTCCTGGTTGCTCTGCTTAGTAACTGCAGCATTTAACCCCAGAAGTATTATTTAACTTTGCTCCAGATACCATTTTAATCAAAAGTACTTGACTTCACAGTTGGAAAACTCTCCTTAAGGTCTCTGAACACTTTTTTTTTTTTTTTTTTTTTTTTTTTAGTGTTTTGGACTTATGGAAACAAACTTTGCCAAAGAAATGTTTACTTACTTTCAAATCACTTGAAAAGAGATTCTTGAACTTGACCGGTGAAAAGGTTTAATGAATTGGGTTTATGTCATATTAGTAGTAACTGATTTTCCAACGGTCAGATCAGTGGTCTGGGGAAAAAAAATTTTATTTCTACCTCATACATTGACATACAAAGGAAGGTAAAATATTTGGGACACTCACATGAAGCTGGGTGGTTTGGCTGTTAGGATGAGTACATTCTCTGAGACTAAAATCCAGGATTTAGCCTCCCTTTTCTCTAGTACCTTATGCTTATGGCAATGTTTTCCAGTGATTTTGGCGTAAACTTGAAGGTGCAGAGGGGTGAGGCAGCCACGTGTGGTGGATTAGGTCAGGCCACGTGTCGCTGTGGGTGCCTGGGCAGGCAGAGGCTGCTCCTGACCCAGGGGCTGTTCCTCTGCTCGCGGGCTCCGGGATCCCTTCAGCCAGGAGGGCAGCAGGAGGCAGACATCCATCTCAGAGTCAGGCTGGAGAGAGCAGCTGGATGTCTCACCTGTCCTTTTTCCTCTGTCGTTTGTGAAGGCTCAGATCTTCCACTAAGGTCGTACAAACACCGTTTTTAGACGTGAAACTGCAACAGAAATGATGACGTTTGGCTATGACAGCTCATTCAGTGCAAGCTGAGCAAGCTGAGATGCATGGAAAATGATCCTGTCATTATTCTTGGGAAGAGCTCCTATATTTCAGATGGCCTGTAGTTTTGGTTTCTTACCCCATTGCAGTTCTGTACCTTGAAGGCAGAGTTTCCTCACAGAGGAGTTTGATCTTTTGCCAGTCACTGCATTTGTGGAGATTATTCCCTTTCTCACTGTTCCTAGGTGAGCTGGGCTTCATGCTGCAGGATGTTTTGGGTTTGGCTCCACGCCCAGGATCTCAGCACATTCCTCTTAATGGACTTTTTTTTTTTTTTAATCTCACTCTACTTTTCTCTTTGCTGTCTGTCTTTTTGTCCAAGCAAAATTTTATTTGTATGATAAGCATGAGTAGGCCAACCCACCTCTTGCACAGCTAGAAATTTCATTTATTTCCAACTCTGCTTTGCTTCCCCTCCATGGAGCTGAGATTAAGCTGGTTCCCACACTGTCACTCTGCAGCACAGGCAGGGATAGGAGTCTAGAAAGGCAGAAAACACTTGAGCAATGATTGAACCAGAAATTATTTTTTAAGAAATATTTTGTTCAGCTAAAACTATATTCATTTTAAAATAAATATATAAAAACTATTGGTTTTAAAATGCTAAAAAACATCTTTAAGAAATCTCTTTGCCAAGAAAAGGAATTTTAAAAAGAAACAAAAACCTCATATTAACTGACTTCTCACAGTCATCTACCAGGTGCAGTTAGGGCTGCTTGTGTTAACTCTTCAAGTACCTTTGTACACATCCATCATTCTTTGAGAAAATGAAAAATTTCCTCAGAGAACTGTGTTCCATTCTGAGCACTTCACACTGTGGACAGGTCTCCTTTACCAGGATAGGCTGAAATAACCTTTCCCACATGGCACATGTTATCAATCCCTGACAGTTGACAGCAGAGCTTTTTATGTTTGCTCTCCCTAATCTATTTGAGTACAAAGATCTGGTTTAGTGCAAGTGATCTCTTTTTAAACTGCTTAAAATAACCTGTGTGTTACAGATTAAGAGGTTATGGAGCACAGAGATGAGCAGCTCTCTGGCAAATGCAAAGGAGTGTTACTCAGATTTGGAGTGGCAAGGCAAACGTCTGTCCCACTAGAAAAGCCACTTGCACAGCTGCTCATCTGTTAACACCTCTGCTGGCAATTATCCAGGACTTAGTGGGGAAAGAGATTGTTTTTTTGTTTGTTTAGTGTGGTGAAAAAGGATCTTATAACTGTCCAGCAGCTGAAGAAATTAAATCTGTTTAGATATGCTAGAGAGGAAGTTTCTGCAGAATGCAAGTGTAAATATTGCTAAGGCATACAAAGGAATGGATGGAATAAAACAGGAAAAGGAAATAGCCTGGTTTAATGGATTAAAAAGAAATACTTAATTGTAGAGGTGTTCTTTAATGTTAAGTTGTTTGGTTTATTTCAGAGTAGCTGTAACATATAATGCATGATAGTTTGTGATTTGTTCATAATGAACAATTGTGTTAACTTCTAATTTTCATATCTCTAAAAAAAGAACACAGAAACAAATCAATTCTATTAATTGCTTCTATTCGATTCCAATTATAATGACAGTGTTTAATGCCAGCTTGCTAAAGGCCAGTATGAGTTACTCATTACCTGCTTAGAGGGTTCAGCTTTCTATTTATTGTTTGATGTTAAGCACGAGTGGTGTCTGTTAGAAGAGGAAAGATTTCTTCTGCTCCTTTACATGTCAACATCATTCCACAGATATCTCTAATCCCATGGAAATGTTTGGAGTGTAGTCAGTAATGTGCTGGAGAGTAACTGCTGTAAGCAGTGAAATGCTAAATGGCAGGCTGAGTACCCTGCCTCAAAGTGACAGCTCTGTGTCCCTGTGGCCTGGCATGGGGCTGGCCAGGGTTTACAGACCCGCCAGAGAGAGCTGTGCCTGGGGGTGGGGAGTTTGTTCTGAGGGAATGGCTGAGTTACTGGAGAGTTCCTGCAGGAAAGGGGATCATGGAAATGCTAAATGGCAGCTGGAGGCACCAACAGCATTCCGAAAGGTGGAATGAAGGTGTGTGTCCCAGTGGTGCTGGTACCCTGTGTGGTCCAGGGACTCTTTAGTGGCTGCTGGGTGCTTTCTTTGGCAAAGAGCAAGGAGCAGGCAGAATGATCCAGCCCTGTTATCCAGGCGTGGAAACAGAGACTCTTTCTCCTGTGTTCTTGTGGGTTTTGAGGTGCTGGCTCTCCTACCTCTCCCCCAGCTGCAGCTCTCCCCTTTTGCTCCTCTACCACTCAAACTCTTTGAGGTCCTTCCTCTGCCTTGGAGCCTTTCAGGCTCCTGCCACAAGCCATGGCTGCTGCTGCTTGCAGTCTCCAGTGCTTTTAAAAGACAAAAAGAGACTTCTCTGGGGTAAGCTGGAAAAACCAGGACTCCATAATCAGAAACAATTTTTTTTTTGCTAAAGGTTTTAACAGAAAACTGAAGGAGCTTAAGAAATCCACAGACAGGCAGCTCTGTAAAAATTCTTTTGTTTATTGTGGTTTTTTTTCTCTTAGTAAAATGGCTTAAATAACTCCACCACATCAGATTGGCTTGTTGCTTCAAGAAACTTTTAGAAGATTTTTCATGCTCTCTGATATCCTTATTGTGGAAAACACATTTATGTTTTGTCAAAGGAAAAAAAAAAAACAAAATCTAAACTAATGAAATAAATACTAATCAATAATGTGTATTCAGCTTCTTTTCAATTAGGAATCTTTGTTTTCAAACTAAGAGCAGTTGAGTTCTCTTATATTCAAGTCATAATTTTTCAAAGAAACTAAGGCAGCTCTTGTATTGTCTCAAAGTTGAACAACCTTGGGGAAGAAAAAAATGAAATGTGAAATTCTCTTACTTTTTTTACACATTTTTCTTTTTTACAAAAATAATAGAAAATTCATAAAGAAATTTAAATCTCTACAAGCTGCATAGCAAAGCAATTTGACCTGAATATAAAAACAAAAGTACGGAAAAATACTTTTTTTTCTAAACACAGATTTTAATTAGGAAGGTCTGAGCCAGACTGTTATTTTCAGGTCTGCACCAAACCAAGAGTTTTAATTAGTCCAGAAAGAATCAAGAACTTGACATGCTCTATCAGGATTAAATAGGGACGAGGGAAAGGCAGGGGGAATAGTCAGGCACAGAGAAAGCAGTTTTTTGTCAGCTAGGGGAATACCATTAATCCTTTTGTCAGATACTATACATATACTGCTCTCCCGGGCATTAACTAATTGTTCCTACATTAAAAATATTTTCTTGTATAAATTACAAAAAAAAAAAAAAAGGAAGTTCTTTTATTCTCCTTTGGTTGTCTTTTTAATTTTTTTACTATCACAGTTTATTCAGTTGTGTTTTTACATGTGTATTTAGCAGGTCACTTGGACTCCAGATGATCTTCAGAGGTCCCTTGCAACCCAACTGTTCTGTGATCTACTTTGTCAGCTATTTCTGCCAGATTTTGGCAGATTGCCTCCACTAATAACATTAATTTACTATGTCGTGTAACATACTTTGTTTACTATTTCATATCTTAGGAAAAAAATTGCCATGCAGTTCTATTTCCTTCAGTAGCTGTCAGAAAATGGTAACTGAAATGAGTTTGTAATCAGTCCTCGTTGGGAGGCTGAGCTGAATACTGGAGTGGTCCATATGTCTTGGAGGTTTAGGTTGCAGTTTTCTTAATTAATTGCTGCTCAGCTTTTAAAGCATAGCATCTCTAATATAGACTAAAAATTAGTGTGATGTGATTTTTGCACAGTACTGCTATACCTTGTGGGTTTGTTTCAGGTCTTTTAAGTCTGTTTTTAAACATTGTGGGTTGCCATTTTAAATCAGCGTGGGCACTGGGTGTCTTGCCATTGTGGTGCATGTTTAATTTAGAAAGAGGGAGTTGCCTGCTCATTCTTTAAGAAAAGAATGGAAACCATTGTTTGCAAACATAACATTTTCTCCTGCATCTGTCCAATATATTAATTCCCACCAGCATAAAACAAACTCTCCCATAATCCATCTGAGGGCTGCACTGATGGAGGTGCTCTCCAGCCCCTCGCAGTGCGGTGCCAGCCCAGGGGCTGGAGCAGCTTCCTCACCACTTGAAGCTCAAGTCTCTTGTTTGGCTGATGAAGAGGTGCTGCACTCCCATCTTTGGTTGTGCTGGATAGCAGCTCTAATGATTGGCAGGAGGGAGATAGCAAAGACAATGTTTGCTACAACATCTTCAGCCCCTCCTGACACTGGAAATAGAACGTTTCCTTCCCGTGCTCCAGCTTTGCCAGTGGTGCTTGTGTTGTGTTGTCTTGTCCTGACACCAACAAGAGTACAAATTATTAGAGACAAGAAATGTGCTAAATTTAGTTTACAGACCCGATGTCAACTACATCCTCTGTCATCACCATTGAAAATACCCAAGTTCAAGATGTGATTTTTTTTTTCCCCCCAGGTAGGAAATGCCTATGTTCTGTAGGATTTTAAAGTTTTATATTATACCCTCTTATTTTAAAAGGAGCAGACTTTACATAAACTCAGAGAATTAACTAACATTGTTGTGACTTGCAGTCAGAGATCAAATAATTTCTTAGCAAATATGAGTAATATTAATTACAGAGTTCAAAGGTTTACCCAGTTTAGAGTAGAATTCAGGGTGAAGTATTGAAAATTAATAAAGTTCTTTGGTTACTGAATGTGTAATGAGAAATGGTAGGAACCATCCTTATAATTTGTATATGCAGGAAAAGGTGGAAAAATATTCATATGGCTGTGTGTTTGCAACATGGTGGTTTAGAAATACATCCAGAAATGGCAGGTAAATATTTATATGGGCAGATTCAGGGTAAAAGAGGAAGTTTTGTCTCCAGAAAAGGATGTCTTAATTTATCCCATTTTGCTTCTTGGAAGAGCCAGTAATTACATATCTGTTGTCTTAGGGATATGTATGTACAGCTGCAATCTGAAGTGCTGCAGCTTTTAAGAATAAAAATATAAAGAAGCAAACTGCACTTATTTTCTATAAATAAGTAGAAAAATAATTTGTCCTGTAAACCACATATCTTATATTGCTTTTTCTAGGAATCTTTTATACATGTTTTGTGTGATAACATTCAGGAGACAGCTCCTCAGTAAAGCCACACATTTTACATTTGACCCTGGAAAGGTAGTGAGTTACGGCAATAAGATTTAGCATATTTTTTCCTATGGATTGATGCAGGGAAAATTATTTCAATATGTCACATGAAACTAACATTTCTCTTAGTCCTTGCTGCTAAATGGAGTTAGAAATGTAGGGCAGGCTGGATAATTGGTTTACATGTCAGAAGAGGTAGGAAAGCTGTATGTGGTAGCAGCTGCACTTTGACCTTCCTTCTTGCTGATCCAAACCTATGATACCTGAGAACATAAAACTTGTCAAGGATGGCTTTGTGCCATCTCCCTGCTCAGCTGCAGAGCACAGCACCTCGAGTGACAATGCTGAATGTCCTGCTGCACACGGGGGAGTGTTCATGGGTGGAGCAGCAGATGTGCTTTGCATTTGCATCCTGCTCCTGGTGCTACAGCCAAGCACATTCAGTAATTGTATTCTTACTGGGAGCCACTTGATAAATTGTACTAGACTGCTTGTCTTGTCTCAATTCCATTGGCACTATTTTCCTGTCTACGCATCTATCTAGTTGTGTTTAAGAACTAGCTTCTACTTTATCTCCATTTGGTCCAGGATGACAAACTATTAATTCACTGGGTAAGCTGCTATTCGGTGCAGAGAAATTGCTGCTAGCTCCTCATGCACTCTGCACAGGATTCCTGCACTGTGTAAGGGACCAGAGTTTCCAGTGTGCAGGTACTCTGGGATTACCAGCAATTTCTCCATTATGTCCAAAATTATTTGCAGAGATTGTCCAGCTGTTCTGTGTTCTGATTGAGAAAGGCTGTGCTGCTGTGGAAAGAAGCTGCAGCTCCCTGGTGGAGGCTGTTCATTCTCTGCTGCCCTGCCAGGGAAGGGAGTTTGGGTTTGGGGCAAGGCAGCTCTCAGAGGTGATAGAAGTTTTTGGGATGATGATGTCTGTCACTCTTATTGATGGTGAACTTCAAATGTGTCTGATGCAGCCAGACTGAGGCCACTGCTGACTGAAATTTATGGAGCCAGTGGGACAGAATTTCTGTAGGCAGATTTTATTATTGAGATTTTGATGTTAAGCCATCTTGAATTACCTACTTGAGAGGAACAAGGTGTGCAGAGAGACAAGAAATTCTGTCATCTTTATGTGCCATGACCAAACTAAGCACAATACATGTAGATGTAGGAGCTGCCTGTAAATACTGTCAGATACAATTAACTTTCCTTGTAAGGAGCTAACCTAGCTGTTAAGTTGAAAAGCTCCTCAAGATAACCCATGCAGTTTGGAAAGGAAGGATGAGTATTTTCAACAAAATAACAGGGGATTTGCCAGTTCCCTGTGTAATGTTTTTAATTCTAAAGTATCAGTTTCTTCACCTAGCCAAGTGCCCCTGCCTTATACCAGAGAGGCAGAGTTTGACTTGAGACATCTCTGATTTGAAGGCACCCTATCCTGAAAGATAAAAATATCCTCACTGTCATGTTGCTTCTCAATTATCCTAAGAGCTTGTAAAAGTCATGCAGCCCAGGCTTTGCTACTTAGAAGTAACTAAACAATTCTGTAGGGTATTTCATAACAACAAATCTGCTTACCAGCTCTTGCTATGGCTGTGTTTGTATTTTCAACTTGTTTTAATATTTTTTTGTCTTTTTCCCACTGCTCTTTAAATCTTCAGATTTTAGTCAGTAAGGTAAAGCAGACTGGAGTTTAACTGTTCTCCTGCTTACTGAGTATACTCTGTTCTGAAGGAGGAGCAAAAGAGATGATGCCAGCTGTCTTGGCAGGCCTATCTCAGCCAGGTGTGATTACAGGTGGATGTACATTTTTTGTCTGGAAGAATGTATCTGCCCAATATTGAATTGAACTAGGACATAAATCATATGGAACATTTCAGCACTTCTATTGTGATACAATCACATGCAAAATGAAAATGAAATACCTTTTGAAAGAAATAATAACTACTCTGTTTTCAAATTCAGTTACCTTTCCAAATGTATGTAAAATAGAATATACCTATGGGAAACAAAGCTAAACTAGTATGCTTGACTGTTATACCACCAACACCTCCTGTGGCTTTTTATACCTGGCTCCCAAAGTGTAACATTTTGATTTTTAAAAGAGATAACCAGATAAACATGCAAGACAGGCTACTTCTCTGTAACTGATCATATCACATGAATCCTTATCCCATCTGCTGTCCCTACAGCTGCCCTTTGTTTCATGCTATTCCTGTCATGTGGTTCTGGAGAACCCACCATTCACATAGTCCTTATTCATCTGAGCAATCCACTTGGAGGCTTAGATATACTTTTGAAGAATTTAGCTTTTAAGTCTTGACTGCTGGGTGGGAAGAACAGCTTTTGGGCTTTTGGTTTTGACTTTCAGTTTGGTTTGGTTGGTTTGGTTTTGGTTTTTTTGGGGATTTTTTTTGGCTTTTTAAAAAATGTTGTCTAATGAGCACACTATTGATAATATTAAGGGCAGTGCATAAAGGGTTGCTCTGCATAAGGCCTTTTTATTTCAAGCACGTTGTCTTTGTGGTGTCTCACGTAAGTTATAAGGATTTCCTTTGCTTCTTCTCTTTATGTAGCACATAGTGAGGTTAAGGACTCAGTACAAATAAAGAAGTTGTGGCGTTTTTTAGAATTTATTGCATTTATTAAAGTATTCCAAATTCCAACTTTTAAATATAGTGGTATCAATTTCAGATATTTAAGGGGATAAGTACCTATTGAGGATTTAGGGTAAGGTTGATTGAGGAAGTAAATCTACTTTCCAAATGTCTACAAAGAAAAATCAAAGGAGAAATTCAGTATCAAAAACATCAAAGACAATAATGCAGTTGCTTTCATCTCCAGTGTGTGCTTGCACTTCAAAGAAAAGCAAAATGCTCACCCTTCCGCCAGTACCCCCGAAGGAGGATGAGCCTATAGTTGAAGATAAGTCTCCATCACTTCTTTGAGAGAACAGGGGAAATAGAAGTAAAATTTTGCACAGAAAAATAACAGCTTCATAGTATTTCTTTCACTGCAATGGTTGTATCATAAGATGTTTCTTGTACTCAAGAATCCTCTTGTTTCATTAAGGTATGCAAGTAATGCTGTACCCTTAAAACCCTGCTCTTCACTGAAAAACTTTATTTTCTTTATCTCTCAAATGTAAGGATAAGGTGGTGTTCTCTGAAGAAATGTTCTTCATCCTAATTATCATTTCTGCAAAATGTGCTGATTGCACAAGTGAACATGTATATTTGCTCATTCACATCCTCCCATAATTTTATCTTGGAATTGATGATGCTAGATTTAATTCTGTAAAGTCACTTTGTATTAATTATTGTGTGAGGGACATGTTCAGTAATTCTGGCAATGTGAGGAGAAGAGAAAGGTGAATCAAACGGTAATGCCTGTCTAAACAGTTTGCTGTGAAACCAGCAAATTTTAGGACTGGCTATGTTATAGAAAATCATGCATGTAATGATTCCCCAAATTTAGATATGTGATTCAGTACTCTTGATTGTCAGTGAAAATGTGGTCCCAGAGCAATCCCCAGAAATTAAAAGGGAAAAAAAAATCAGGACATTTTCCTTCTGTACTCACTTTGGAGATTTTTATTTTTCAGGCAGAGGTTATTGCTAAAGATATGCAGTAAACTGAACGCATGAAAATATCATAACTTTTATTTCTTTGAGTGAGAACAGGTTTAAAATGGTCGTTGAAATGAGACTAAATCCAGTTTTGGCCTTTTCTCCATGCTGCTTTAGCTCAGTTTCAAAGCTATCACTGATCAGGAAGCTTGACAGGCACAGTGTTTGCAAATCCTCACCAATGAGCAGTAACAGGATTTAAAAGTGAAAACTCTGAAGAGGCATTTTGCTCAGTCAGCTTTATAAATTCCGTTACTTAACCATCTGCAAGCTAGACTTATTTTATTTTTGTCTATCAGATATAAATCCTACCCAAATAGGAGTGTCAGAGCCTAGTGAATATCATCACACAAAATAATTGTCCAGACATTCACAGCTGTTTCATAACATACCAATCAGCTGAAAAGGAATTCATAGCACAGTAAACTGAACAGGTTTGCTTTTAACTGAGGACCCATAAAACCAGAAAAATTTGGAAGTCACTTTAATAGGGAAATGTGTCTTTGACCTTTTCTCCTTGTATTTCTGTGGCAATGAATAAAAGTTTAGTCACTAGGCACAACCATTCTCCTTGCAGAATGTTCATGGCCTGAACTGAAACCTTGTGGTCTGGTTGCCAGACCACTGAGTCCAGTGGCAATTTTCAGGACTTAATAACAGTAATAAACAGGCCTTTAAGCACAGTAGGGCTTCTGTGTCGTATTTAAGTCACTGGTACATTTTAGTATTTTGGCAATGAGTAACGCATTTAATGGTTTTTCCCCAGAGGACATTCCTCAGTTAGGGATCCAGGAAATTTTCTAACAGCTTCAAGTATCATTCCCCTAACTGTGGTGCCATTTCTGAGAAAAGGGAGAGTGGAATACGGATGAGAATTGATGCAAACTCTTATAATGGTGCTGCTGTGTTTGTTGGGCACTCTTGCTGTTGTGTGAATGCAAGGATATGCACATGTATTTAATAATAATCAGTATTTCTCACAAGATTAATCATAATGACCAACTGTCATGGTGGCATCATTTCAAGCAGCAGCTTGAAATGTTATTTCTGTGACTGTTTGGACCTGTTCATTTTCCAAGAGAGAAGGAATGAATCTGTTGTTTTCTTTTCCACAAACTTGCTGCTTATGGGCATTTGTTCTGTGAATTTTTCTAGTCTCCACTGCACAGGTGAGATGATGGAATGTCTCAGTTTGAATACTGTGGCTTTATATAATTACAATTAACAATATATTCTAGTTGGGGTAATAAGGGGTTGTGCAGCACCAGTCCATATGGTAAACATGTAATTAGCTGGAGAATTACAATAGGAGTGAGGGATTTGGTAAAAGCAAACAGGTCATCCAGAATGGCATTGTATGATGAACACCAATAAAAATTTAATGTCACTTGTTAAACTGCTGTAACCAGTTCAAATGTGAGCATTTACCAATAGATTTTTTTTTCTGCAGCTGTGATGCAGATCTGTTAGGTTATTTGCCTGGAATTTTCTGATGTAGAGTTATGGATCTCTGAATGTGTCAAAAGCAAGAAGGAGAATGCTATTTATGTCCTTACACAATGGTCTTAATTTTTTTCACATTCTATGATTTAGTTCTTATTTATTGAATTATGTTATTAAGAACCTTGCATTTCTGTGCTTTAAAAATGACCTTTTAAAGCAAATCTTGATCTCATTGCTATTCAGGTATTTAAACATATATGAATTTTTCTGTGTATGTGTGTATTTATATGAAATATGTATATTAGCTTGCATAAATCCAGGTATTTCATATATGTGTAATGAAATACCAGATAGTTATCTAAAGATATTTTATTTTAGAACAAATGTGCCTGTGTTGGTTACAGTTTGAGCCTGCTGTGAGGGTAGGCAAAATAGATGAGTTTTTCCTTGTTTCTTCCTCTGTTGCATGAATGTACTTTTTTGGATATGCTTTCAGAAACATAATGACATAGTTATGGCATTCTTCCTTCACGTCTGGAGCAAATTGATGACAGTCTGTCAAGTCTATCCTCAGCACTTTAAACTTCCAAAAACTGAAGGTTTGGTTTTTTTTGGTATTTTGTTCTTTGTGACAGGAATACAAAATCACTCTCATCCATCAGACATATTTTTATTTTTCAAGAACAGTCATAATCTTCTGGTTTTCTCTTCAAAGATGAGTAATTTTGATACTTGTAGTCATGTGTGCTCAGTGAATACACAAGTGTGTTTGAAAACATGTGAGCACCATGCAAAGCTCTGCTCTTTCCTAGAAAGTATCAAATCATTTATGCACCCTGTCCAGAAAGAAGGACCTGTCAACCAGAAAGAAAATGAAGATTTTGTTGGGAAAGGCAGCAGTGGGTGCAGGGTGGGTGCCCAGAGCCCTCAGAAGTGCCGGGTCCCTGGGCAGGCTGTTGGCAGCCCCTGGCCCTTGCAGAGTGCACTCCTGGCTGCTGCTCAGCTCTCTGAATGTCTAGAAAGAGAAGAAAGCAGGTAAAGAAACCTCAGTGTCGAGAAACCCTGGCTTCCTTAGAGAAATGAGGAAAGAGATGAAACATAATTCTGTTTTCTGAAAACAGAAAATGTATATCTTGGTTAATTAAAATAAAGCTGTCTCTGTACTGGCCATGAGACATTTATCTTTCTCGAATATCTGAACAAAATTTAGAAAACATGATAGTAGAGGTAATATTAAAGACATTAGATTTCCCATTTTTATTTGTTGTTAAAGTACTTTAGAGGAACATAATGTTTTGTAGCTTATCAGTGTAAAAAAGAAACTACCACATTCAAATATAAATTTATTGCTTTTCCCTGAGCAGTTTGTGCATGCAGTGAGTTAAAAAAAAAGTCTAGTAGATACTTCACAGAATGTGCAAATCTTGCCATTGTAGTTTCAAAACCAAATGTGGAATTTAAGTCAGTGTCACAACACCACATTATTTAAACATTTTATTTTTGTCTATGAATATTGAGTTACTCTGGCATTTTAGTATTGCAAAACAGATGAAACCCTTTAAGGAGTTGCTCGCTGACACAAAAGCTTTTATTGTTTTCAAAAAAAAGTTAATCTCTTCAAAATGTTATTTTACTGACAAAGTTGCTTGCAATAATTAAGAAATTTAAATGAGTCACTCCCAGGGCTGTAACAATTGGGTATTACAGTTTCAAAATAAAAAGTGTTTCAGATATTAAATGTTCATATTGTAGCATGAAAAAATGCTTTGAGTCTTAAGAGTAGCTTATCTTCCAGTGGAATTAGCTGAAAACAATGTGCAGTGACTCTGATGCCTGGCTGCTCATTATTATGGGGAGATAGAAGTCACTGGGGCTTTCTGCCCTGGCTGAGACAGAGCCTGTGCCAGATCTCTGAGACAATCAGGGCCTCGCTCTGATGAGGTATTTCTTTTAGCTCTGTGGCAAATCGAGTCTCCAGACTATTCCAGAGACATTAGAGACTTTTCTTTGAAATATTGTGCACTAAAAGCCAAGTCCACGTCTAAACCAAATAAAGATGAAAATGCCTGTTGATTCCATCTATGCTTGATCTTTCTGTTGCTTCCATTTTAGGGATTTTTCTGTTGCTTTCACAGAGACCAGTGCTAATCCCTTAGCAATTTTGCCCTGTGATTAAGTCAAAAGGTTGAAACTATTACAACTTCATTATATATTTTTACACAAATATTTCTGATTGCTTGAAATAGGAGGGTAAATTCAGAATAAAACTACAGTGACTCACCTTATTTGGGTTTTTGTTTCTTTTTTAGTAAAGTCCAATATAATTGATTAATCTTTTTTTTCTTATCTCCTACATTTGTTGCATGTAACACCTGTGATATGAGCCATGGTGTCAGCTGCAATAAATGGGCATATAGAGCATGAGATTAAATTAAATTCTTGTTGTGACTGTGATTTTTGTGAGACCAATTGCAAAGGTCACAAATTTCCTTTGTCAGGGAGCTCCAGCTAAGAATATTTTTGTTCTGAGCCCTTTGAAATGCCCCCCACACATCCCTTTGGTCTTTATTAATGTTGCCCCAAGCAATGCATTGCCACACAGCAGACAGTCAGGCACTGACTGTATGGGAAAATAGCTTGTCATTCAGACAGAAAATATTGATTATTAGTTACAAGGAAAGTTTGAGAATGATTTTTCAATATTGGCATAAGTTGATCAGGGGTTAAGAAAATACATTAAGGCCAATATAAGCAGGTTCAGCATTTTTTTAAATTTTATGCACTTGTATCTTGAAAGAGCAAGTATTTTCTAACTCATGTCCTACAAGCTAAGAAGGCAAACTAAACAAATGTAATTTAAAATTAACTGTATTAGATTTTCTACAGGAGTTTTAAAGGTGTTCTGCTATGGGCAGATTAAATTTGCAATGTTAAATTGAAAATTATTCACCTTTTTAATATACATATATTATAGCTATAAAAACCTAGTATGAAAACATATTACATATATAACCAAGTCAGATTGTCCTTTACAGGGGCACAGCAAATATTTTATTTGTCTTTAAAACAGTATTCCTTCCTGTTTAAATAATCCCCTCTCTCTGCATGAATGCCTGCATGTTAATGCTTAAATGTGTTTAAATGTCAGTTATCTGGCATTAGAAAAAGCATCATTAATGCCAGATATTAAGCAATTATCATGGCAGGGGAACTAAGGTTTACAAACACATTTTTGCATTCATGTATGATTTACTTGTGATCTTGATTTTCTGCATATTAAAACATGAATTAAAATAGTTGACAAATTCTCAGCATCAGAAGCACAGAGAAAATAGACATCACTTATTTGAAAAATATATAATTGCAGTGACTGACATGATTCTTAGGAAGGTGAGAGACTAACACTGATTCTGCTCTAGAGCAGACTCAGCCTGCTGGACCTGAGCTCTCTTTGTGCACTTCAGCTCTCCATTGGATATCCTGCTCTCCTCCTGTAATCCAGCAAATGGAGCTAATGGATCTGATGTGTAGGGACTGAGCAATAGGGGTGGGTGCCAGAGCCAAGAGCTCTGCTGCAGACATACACTGGGACAGGCTCACCCTGGTGCCTTTTGTCTTGAACCATGTGTCATTTTTGCTGCTCATGTTTCAGCCTTTTGGAGAATAAAGGCTTTGGGCACAGTGAAATAAAGTGTGATGGGAGTAAACATGGGCTTAGGAGAATGTAAAATTAATTTATGGGGTTTTTTTTACATTAGCCAGAACTTCTTTTCATATTTGTTCAGTTTGTTGTCACATTGGAAGATGGCAAACCAAGACATGGATAAAAGGCAGCGATGTTCTTAACTTCCCCTTCACTTTCAGTCACTCAGGTGGTGCAACAGCTTTTAACATGCTCAGGAAGGTTTCTTACTTTGCTGCTATTTTCCAGGGAGTTCAGCTCCCCCTGAAACAATTTGTTTTGATGCCCGAGTGAGAACTAAGGACTTGTGGAAATTGGAACCTGAGCTTTGTGCAGCAAGCAGTTGCACTGTGGCCGTGTCCTGGTGTGGGCAGGCAGAGGAAAAGCTCTGTTTTATCCTGGAAGATCCACCTGGATTCCTCCAGGTGCCTCACAGGAGGGGTCATGTCCCCATCCCGAGGGAACAGCAGAACCTCTCATTGTGCAGGCAGCTGAGGCAGCCTCCCAGCCCTGCTCCCGGTGCCAGGGCAGCAGGAGGAGCAGGAATTGCTCTTTTCATACTGGGGTGAAGTGAGTTGACATGGAATACACAGCACTGGGGCTGAGGCAGGGAAAAACTGAACTATGAGCACAGAGTTTAACAGCAGTAAAATGTCTAGAGCTTACCTAACAATATTAAATTATCTAAAATATCCAGTAACTATTTTGAGGTTAAAGACTACACACCCATACAATATTTTGTAAATTTTGTAGTTATTTATTGTCTGGAATTATTTTCATAAGAAATAATCTTATTTAAAAATAATGTATTTCTTTGCAGTTTGTGCCTATCTTAGGCACTAAAGTCATTGGTAATGTTTGATCATTCTTTATACAGAGGCACTAGAAACAAGTCATACAAGAAAAACTGCTAAGCACAAAAGGCATCTAATTCTGGCATTTCCAGATACTTTTAGTAAGTTTCCCTTAGCTGAGGTTTTAATTTAGCATTAACAAAGGACTTTGTGATGTTTTATATGCTGTAATCTAATATTCAACCTGTGATTTCATTCAGAACTACTATACATTTAAATCTCAGTTTGGAAAGTAGATACCGCAGGAGAATAGCCTTGGAAAAATCTAAATTATCAGTTACTAGCTGATCTAAAACTTACAATATTGAAACATCCTTTGAAATATGCATTAGAGAATCCTTAAAGAGATCATACAAAATTCATCAAAACCCACTTTTCAGAAGCAGATACTTTTTCATCAGGGTTCTACATGTCACTAGTTGTAGTTCCAAATTTTTTCAGGCATTTACATATAAACAAAATTCTGTATATGCACAAACACACACAGAGCTCATCTCTCACTAAGTTGTATATTGGGAAGGAGAAAGCAGCTGTGCTGCTCTTGAGGTCTGGAGGACTTGGTGACAGATCTAAACTCGTGTGTCTGTGCAGGATTGTGCAGGAACCTATTTCTGCAATGCCTTGTCAGTGCTTTGGCAGCAGATGGGGCAAATACAGCAAGGAATTTTGCTAATGGCCATCCATTCTTGAGAGGTACAAATGTACTTTTATGCCTTCCACATATTTTTGATATTTTTAACTCTTTCCTTGCTGGGCCTCCTGTACAAGAGCAGGCTGCTCCTTCAGTCAAACCCTTGAGGCTGTAACAGCATCTGACCTTACCTCTGGTGTTCACAATTTTGGGGCATTTGTGCATCTATTTTGCTCATTCTTGTCTTTACTGTGCTGCCTCCATGTTCCCCTGGCTTTCAGCAATTTCTGCCCTGCTTACCAGCTCACATCTGCTGAGACCCTGTTGCTCCTCTGCATTGGGCCTGAGTGTGGCCCTTCAGCCGTGCCTATGCAATAAATCCAGCATCTGCTTTGAAAAGAAGACCAGAGAGGGAAGTATGGGACAAAAATAATTTTGAAGTCTCTCTTAAACATCACTTTATAAATTATGTGCTTGTTATGCATTTTTAGCTAACAAAAAATTTGAAAAGTTTAACTTCATGGAACTTGACATTCAGGCACTTGTCCAGGAGACAGAGTGCCCAGATAGATATTAACTGAAACATCTATCAGAACATCCTCTGCTAATTCATTATCTCAAAACAACCTGTGCTGCAGCCACACCAAACAGATCTACCTCGCAGCATGCCTTGAAGGTAAACAGGAAAGGAAAATTATGACCAACTTCTTTTTGCCAAATCATTATAAAACTATTTTGACTCCTCTTTTTCCTCCCTAAGGCATTTAAATAACTATTTAGTTGGTAATTATTTGATTTCATGTAATAAATCCCTTTCCACATGTAGGTTTGTATTTCTTTGCCCAGCATGTGATTTGTAGGTGTATCACATTTTGAGAGCACCATGTCTAGCTTAGAATTAAAGGAAGAGTTTCATCTTGGGCCAGTACTGAACAGTATCAAGCACAGACAGCTGATATTTAAAACTAACAACCAGGGAAATGCCAAAAAAATCCTGTCTTGGTTTGATAAAATCTCAGTGGATTCATTTGTGTTGGCCTTTTCCTGAGGCAATAAAGAGAGAGGGTATTTTCAGACAGAGGGTCTTATTAACACAAACATTCCATGGATGCTGGAGAGAGTTGATTTCCCCTTTCCTGACTTGCCTTAGGAAGGATAAGTGATTATTTTAGCACTGGCATCATTCTGCAGGACTGCAACATATTTTACTTTGTTAACCTTTCTTATTCCATTGGATTATTTGGTTGGAGTCAAGAGACTTAAGATGATGGTTTTTACTTCTATGATTTGCCAACCCTTATAACTGGTGTGGTGCCAGGTTCACTCTGAGCTGTCACTGGGCAAGTGTGTTCCAGCTACATCCACCTGTTTGTGCTCTGGCTGCCAGGAGAGTGATTGCTTGTCAATTTGGCATCTTTGCCAGCACTAAATCCTATTTTTTTTGTTGTTGTTTATGTTTTTCCCTTTTTTCTTTTTTCTTTGTCTTCTTTTTTGGTGGGGAGAGGAAGATAATTAGCGTCAGTAGCTTCACAATTGGGTTTTATGAATTTTCAACAATATCAGGGCAGGCAGACTTTATACAATAGCTGGTTGAATTATTTTTTTCTATGTGCTTTAGTGAACACATGGATATTTCAGGTGGTACTTGTAACTGTAAATCAGCAGATCACAGTTGAAGACACTCTGTCTTTTGTTAACTGGCTAAAGCTGTTAAAGGTAATAAATTCCTGCCTTCGGTTTGTCCTAATCTATGCCATTGTTTAGCTCACACAATAACATTTGATCACGTGTAGAGGTCTTTTGTTGGTTTGTTTTCCCCAAACAGTAGTATCAACAGTAAGAAGTAAAATCAGTAGCCAATCAAGACAAGTTTACCTGTCATATTTGTCATTAATGAATGCATACGAAGTGAGTTTGTTTGATTGTGTGAACCTGAGACAGAATAAACTCAATGAAATGAAAATCTTCATCCAAGACATATCAGCCTCCCACTGCACCTCCTTTAGCACTTTGATCTGATGTGTGCCTTAGACTGGTTTTGTTTGGATTTTCTGTTCCAGAAAACTTGATGGCCCTGTCAAGGTAGCTTTCAGATTGTTGTGGATTATGTCTATGCCCAGTTTCTGGGGAGTTTTGCTTGTCACAAGTACACTTAGCACTAGCAAGCAGAGCAATTGCACTTTCTGCAGGCTATGGGTCTTGCTAACGGGTGGAGTAAGAATTTCCCTGGCACAGAACACCTCTGTGTGCTCTTTCATCACAGGTGAGAAGGCAGCAGACAGGGCAGGGGCCTTTTCTTCTGCCTTCATATTATTAGTGCTGGCAGAGGGGAAAAGAGATGGCACTGAAATGAGACAATCATCTTAAAGTGAATTTTCAGTGTGTACAGGTTCTTTAAATGGACAGTTCTTTAACATACAGTTCAGTAGGTAAGAGTTACCTGAAATGGACAGTTAATTTCTTGCTCTAATTACAATTCTGGAGAGATTTTCCTTTCTGCAGACTCTCCTAAGCTTTCCACTGGAATCCCTTTCCAAGCAAGAAAGAGGATTCAGGAAGGAGCATTGGGACTAATCCCCATTCTCTGGGGACACATTTCCCCAGTGAACAGCAAAATGTGTGTGCTACTTGCCAAGCTATAAACTTAAGCAAGCTTTGTAAGTTGAGACTCTTTTGATTCAAAACAATTTCTAATTCAGTCTTTATCGTGTTTTTCAAGGTAACTGGTACTCTCTAGGTTTGATGCAAAGTAAGGAATTCCAACCAATTTTCATCTTTCAAATCCTTTTTATTTTCATCTAGTAGATAAAACTCTACTAGATGAAAAAGTTACACATTGTTCATAACTGAGGAAAACAGAGGGCAAGGGCAGAGTTTAGGGCTGTAGTGTTATACCTAAGAAGGCGGTGAATCAATATTTTATGGCAACTAGAACAGGCTGCACTTCTTAGCACCCAATTCTAAATCATTACCTTCCAGGCAACTTCAGGATTTTACTCTCAAATTCCCTGAGAGAAAGGAGGACTTCTGGGAATTCTAAAAGTTGTTCCTCTCAATACCTGCCATCTTTTTTAACAGTGAAAAAAGACATCATTTGAGTCCTTTCCAGCAATACATTAGCCAATTTCAGGGAATTAATTCTCTCAGCCTGCCCTGGAGCTGACTGGGTAATTTGTATTGGGCCAAAGAAAGAAATAGGGGAAGGAATTCCATGGGATGTTTTTTTCACCAAGCTCTCTCTGTGCTCATGATCCTTTCTGCTGCCCTTACATTGAGCTTTACCTCACCCAGCTGCAGTGCTGGCTGGGGCTGTGCCCTGTGCATGGTGCCTGAGGGCTCAGCTCCTCAGGAGTCACACAATCCTGGACACACCAGCCTCCTCATCCCTCCCAAAAAACAGGTAAAAGGCAAGCTTGGAGAAGGGAAATCACTGATGCAGTGCATCCCTGGAGAGCCTGTGGTGTTAAACCCAGCCCTGTGGTACTCTGTAGGAACACCCAGAGGGAAATGTGCCACTGGCACCTGAAGCCAGGAGCCCCAGTCAGACTCCTAAGGCGTTTGGCTTGTCTGCTTTCAAGTGTAGGCAAGTATTAAATTTTCATTGCCATGATACTGTTTTCAGCTTTCTGAGCACATCAAAAAAAGACAGTCTGCCATGATTCCAGGCCAGAACTGGTAGCTGGGATAGAGAAGGTAGGGCTAGAATCTTATATCTGCTAAGAGCAATGGCATCCACCTTCTTATCTGACTAAAATAAATATCATGTTCAATTTGTAATTATTACTACCAAGAATACCACCTACTGAGCAAGGAGATAAGTGCCAGAAAGAAGCAGTGCCCTGCCAATGTGACCTTAGAGCAGAAGAGGGAGGTACGTGAATATGTACACATTTATTCTAGAGAGACACAAAGTCCAGTGAGAACTGGGGGGAAGAGCACACGCTACAGATGTGCCCAAATGAGTATCAGGATGCATTAACTTAGTGCACTATTAATTTATTCTATTTTGAAATAATAGTATAAAATAAACATAATTTCATCTTGCACATGAACTCTGAATTATGTTGTGTAGGTCACTCCAAAGGACAGAAGTGATCTTAGTCTGAACTACCACCACTAAACATCATAAATATGCCTAATGTCTGGTATAATTACCACACTGCTATTTCTCTTCTGTGCTGAAATCAGATTTGCCCTTCAGCTTTTGCACTGCCAATTATCAAAATAAAATATGAAGTTGAATAATGTAACAGTGGAATATTGCAAATAAAATGATAGTAAGAATCCAGTCCATGTGGGGTCATTGCATGTACAGTGAACAGTGCAGCATGATCTTGCAGCATAAGCATTATTATACTGCTTCCTTAAATATTTGGAATTCATGGTGACAACACTTGAAATTAGGAAGGTTAATGACTAAACTGATTAGCAGCAGAGGAGACATTTGCAAACAAGCGAGTTGTAGTCATTGCTATACAATAAAACCTCTAAAAAACCTTCTAAATCATCACAGACCTCTTTCCTGAAAAAGTGTCTTGACTGATCATAACAAGAAGCTCTGTCATGATTTTTCACCTTATGGAGCCTTTGGAAATGGATCCAGCTGGATGGGCATGAAAGATGTTGATTTGGTCGCTATACACCTGGTATAGCAACATTTGAGCAAAAATGAAATGTGATTTTGAGTGAGCACTGGTAGTGCAATTCAAGTCAGATTTGGCTATCATCTTTGAAATCTGAATGTCCTGCTGCTTTATTTACTTACTCTTGCACACAAAAATGTGAAGTCAAAGTCTGAGCCATTAACCTCATGCAAACTTCATTCTGGCAGCTGTTCCTTATGAGCAGGGCATGTGAAAATAGAGACAAATATCTCAGGCTGGACTGAACAGGCCTTTGTAGATGTGAAAAATAGTAATTTCATAGAGAAATATAAACTTCCTGAGGGAAATTTACCACTGTCTGGGGAACAGGGATCCTTATCCCTTGTTAGGGATTGTAGCATAAATGTATTGCTTTTCCATCTGGATGCATATGACCTGCTGCAGTTTTTAATTTATTCTTATGTACAAAGCCTAGTAATAATTGTAAGCCTAGTAATACTACCAGCAAAAGGAGGAAAAAAGAAAACTGTCCAGAGCTGTCAGCCTTTGAAACATAGAGGAATTAAATTTAAAGGAGTGCAGTCTCATTATTGTATCTAAATTTTCTAAATGCCTCTATCTATCCCTTTCTGAGCCAAAGATTGTTGTGTTTCTCATTCCTAATGATATTCAGAATTTGTAGCAATTTTTCTGCTTCAGCCCTTGAATTTGTTGTGAGTTTGCTGTTTGTCTCAGTGTCAGAGCACTGCACCACGCTGTTCTGCAGGAAGCCAGCCAGCAGAGTGTCATGCACTCACAGGTACCCTACCTGCAAACTTGTACATTTGAATTGCTCCTGTTCACTACTGTCAATTTAGTTCAGATACCTTCTGTAAAATAATACCTAGAAGCTGACTGGAAACTTCAGAGTATTTCCAAGATCAGTTCCCTATCTGCATATTTGTCTTTATAATACATGGAAATAAGGACAGAGGAGAGCTGTAGCACAGCTGCACTATGTAATGATGGAGTTTGCAGGGTATAATGCTGATGAAGTTGGAATTGGCATCTACCCTATCATGCTGGAAAGCAACTGAGGGAGAATTTACTTTTGGAGGTTTCTTGTGAAGAAATGAAACTCTCTTTTGAGCCAGTATGTTTTATATCTTCTCAATTTCCTTACGTGGGATCACTGTCACAGGTCTCAAAACCTTTATGTTAATTTATCCTTAGGCATATTAAAAATGCACTCATCCCCATGATTTAGTTAGCTCAAAAAGAAAATTTTAAAAAACGTACCTGGATGGAGATATAGAGTAACATTTAAATTGATTGTAGCCTATTAAAGCTCATTGGCTCATCAAGGGTGAAAAAAGTATTAACAACTGAACTAGTGCTCATTCTCCTAGTCCTGATTTATGTTCATAAACATGAATACAGATGAATGGAATAAGGAGAAACACTCTTTTCAAAGGATTTTAAATAATTTTCAAGTTGTGATTTCAAGCTTAAATTTACTAAAAAGGTCTTTGGATTAACAGTAGTTTGGCTGATACTACAGCAAATATTTTCTTCAAGTTTTTTAAAAATAACTCATCCATTTAGAGACAATGTATCGAAATCTTATTTTTAAAAGGTAATTTCAAAAATGTACTTTAGAGAATTGTGGTTTCATATAGTTATATTCAATGCAGTAAGTTAGCTTATGTGATACATGTGGAGTTCCTTCAGTGGTTCAATGTGGGACCAGTTGTTAAAGGAGCAGCCCATTTCACAGCCAGGTGAGACTGTCCCCCCATGGCTGTAACTCCTCTGCCAGCTTCTCTTTTATTCTTATTGACAAATCCACATATATTTCCTGCCTATTTTTAGCTTCTGTTTACTTGGCAGAGAACTTGGATAGAAGCTGTCTTCCTCTTCATCAGTGTTGGTTCAGAACAACAGCAGGTTTTGCCCTGACTGCTCTCACTTTTGCCACCTTGACCCCACTCACTGCTCCACATCCAGGAGTTGTTTAGAAGTGAAAAGTTGCTTTTTTTCAAAGGAAACAAATGATGAAAATTCTTTTTGTGGGGGCACAAAGTGCATCCCAGCCCGTAAAAGAAATGTCCAGCAGATAACTGGCCCCTGGTGTACTTCTCAGATGTTTATTTAGGGGTGGTGGCAGAGCACAAGGATGAATGCATCCCAGAATAAGACGTGGGAAGTACCTACAGTGCACATGCAGGAACCTCAGCTACTAGCTGCTGCAACAATTGATTGCACCAAATGACTTGTTAATATGGATTAAAGCCTTAGTTGCTCACAAAGGTGGATATTTAAAAATCCATCATTCCAAATCACATTGATGACTAAGGACCATTTGCCTTGCAGACCTGGGTTAAGGATGTCAGCATTCAATTCCAGCACTGGAGAAGGTAGAGTCTGGCTGCCTGTAATGGCTTTTTTACTGTTCTGTTGTAGAAAAAGTCATGGCTTCCTCAAAAAAAAAGATTTTTCTGTTCTTCTAGATTCCATATCTGCAATAATTCTAAACTGAAAGCAGACATAGATATCACTTCTATTATTTATACTATTTTACAATATAGAGGTTTTTGCTCATCCTTGGTCAATCTGTTGTGCAAATACATCAGAGGATGATAGTTTTCCTCCCCCAGAGATTAAAGAGTCTGTTCCCATTTTCTGATTCCTTGTTCCAGCCTTGTGACAGCCAGACAGAGTACCTTGTTTGGATTTTTACTAGAGTGAGGCTGGTGATGGGCTGGACAGCAATGAAGCTTTGCCAGCATCTACAGATCATTAGCATAAATTCTAGAAAATAGCTCAGTTCAAAGTATGGGTATGAGAAAATTGATGTGCATGAATCCAAGTTCTATTTTCACACAGAAATACAAATTTTGAATATGTATGTTCAAGAGAAAGATTCCAGAAATTTGGCTAAGACATTATTCCCACCAGGACATATGATCATTGAAAGAAAATGGAAAAGCATGGAAGCACCAGCTGTTTGTGAATGAATCAGATTTGGCCTGGTTAACATCTGAGATGAATCAAATATGGTTTTGTTAGAATGATAAAGGCTGATGAATTGAGGAATGTTTAGAAACCCTCTAAGGATTTCTCTGAAGACAGTGTCTGGCTAGCAAAAGTACCTATGCTGTTAAATGAATATGGAATCATTGTTGAGCTATTTACTTGTTCACCTTCAAGTTAAAGACTTGCATTTCAAGTTAAGTTTGCAAGAGGAATTTGAATAACTTAAGTATGAGTTATATAAACGAAAAGAATACTTTTAGATAGGAGAAGGCTGCTTCACTGACATTAGAGCTACTGTGTGAATTGTGTGCAAGCTGACTTTGTTGAATTTTCTAAGTGTTTATGGCTTGTTTTAAAATGGGAGAAAAGGTCCAGTTTATAACTACAGTGCCTCTCTAAAATGCTTGTTTTAGCACTGGATACACAGCAGTGCATGATAGCTGGTGAGAAAAACAGGTGAAATATTTTGTGTTTGTACTGTCACCTGCAGAAGGCTCAAGTGAAGAAGGAAGATCCTGTAATGTGACTTCAAGTTTACAAACAAGATTGTAAAAAACTTGTTTTACAAACTGAAATTTTGTAACCATGAAATGAATGGTTTAGGGTATACTTAGTGCAGGTTTTCATTTACATTGGTGCATATTAGCACACACAGGTAAATATCTATGTGTAGATTTAGAATATCATGGGAATATGATATATATACGATATATATGATGTAGTTTGTGGTACCACTGACACTTGGCATTTGCTGTTTTCAGCAGAAGTATTTCTAGTGTTCCAAACATCTGGAAGAATCCTGGCAGTGGGGAAATGCTGTCACTCCCAGTGATTTTTACATCACACATTCAAAAAAGAATAACCCAGAAGCTGAAAAGTAGAAGCTTACAACTAGCAAAAACCAACCTAATATGGAATTTCTAAAAGCCTTTATGAGGGCATCCACTCCACATTGTACCTCTGCCTCAAAGTAAAATTGCACTTGAGTTGACTTTCTGAAATCAAAGATGCCTTCTATTTAATTTCATTCAAATGTTTAGTTATGCTTCATTGTTACCACATTAGACAGCAAACACAAATCCAATAAAATGTAAACCTTTCTTTCATTAAGTTGAAAGCAACTTGCTTGTTCAAAGTCTTTGAGATTGACTCTTCTAGAAAATAGTTTATTCTCAAAGGTAAGCAACCTTGGTCAGCCTGAAGCTCTGCTTAATCCCGTGAGAGTGATTGATTTGTTTTTGCTTAGTCCACTGTCATGCAAATCATGAATTTAGTTGATTCCGAGTTTATTTACTAAGATAGACTAAAGACAAAAGGTTGCTGATAGCAGCGCCATCACTGTAGCGCCTAATATCTGAATGTTGTTTTTCATATATTAATTGATGCTTTTAAATAGCAGTAATTGATAAACTACATTCTTCCAAGCGTGTACTCACTCTGAAAACTGCCATTGTCATTTGAGAGGTAAGACAGTGCAGATGATTTAGGTTACAACATCTAACACCGGTATGTTTAGGTAAATTTTATTTCAAGATATAAGGTCAAGGTTGATCATGACATTAAGTCTAATGCAGGCCTGGAAGAAATGCTTGATCATTACCAGAATTCTTTCCAGTGACAAAATACTGTGATTTTATTAAATGAAGGAAGCTTTTAGAAAAATGGGGCTTTGCATCTGTCTGTGCTGCTCTAAGTCCTCTAAACCTGAGGCACTCCAAAGTCTGTTGACTTTGATAAAATAAAGCATCCAAGGGATGCTTCTGGACTTGGTTGGGTGTTAATGACTGAGCAGGTCTCAGACCTTACCCTGCTCTGCAGCACTGAGAGCCCAAGAGCCAAAGTTGCCAGGTGTGAGTGTGGATAAGCCCTGGGTGGTGACTGCAGCCTTCAGCTTCCCTGTAACCTGCTGATTCAGTCTTAGCTTGTACAGGTTTGGGCAGTCAGGGAGTCTGAGCATCCTGTCTGTTGAGTCTGTGGGGCTGTGCTTAGCATTTAGCTTTATTTTGCCTTCACATGCCACAAGGTAGAGTCCTCAGTCCTATGGAATTTTCCATTTAAAGTCTGGTCACAATGGTAGACATGTTATTGTCCCAACTGGTACAGTGTCATGTATTTTAAAGTCTATTTTACTGATAACCATGCGGGGTTTTTTTTCCACATTCCTTCAAATATTTACACTCTTAGCTTTCTTTATACAAAGAAAGTTCAATAGTTTTATTTGCATTTAATAGAAAAAAATGAAGCAAGAACATAAAATTCTCTGCTCTGTTGGCCTGGGGGGAGCCACTAGGGAATTTACAGGAGGCGATTGAGAAAGGCAAGCTATTTACATCCCTAACCTCCCTTCCCCCCTCTCTCTGAGCCTGTACCTGTGCTGGAAGATTCTTGTTTCCATAAAATGGAAAGATTGATTGATCCAACCAAGAATTGCCTAACCATTACAGGCTGCATGTGCACAAACCATACCAGAATTCATCAAGAGTAAATTCTTGGTGGTATTTCCTGTGCTTTTCTTTGGAGAGACTAAGGAAAATCTGAAAAAAAAAAAAATATGTGTATATGCAGCAAAACAAAATGGGTAAAATGTTTTAGTCAAGTGGACTCTCTCTGATTTCTTTTCGAATTACATTGTGAAGATGGCCAAACTTTGCTTTGGCCTCTGAAGAAAGATGGTTTTGTCTTCAGGCTTTTCAGCTGTCCCTGCCAAAGGGGCACTTCTTCCGGAGGTCAGAAATAATAGAAAAAATTAGGAACTAAAATCTTTTACTGTCAGGTTAATAATGCCTTTTGACTGTAACATGAAAAACAAGCTTTTTGTTCTACCAGTCATTCATAATAGTCTTTTATTAGGTTTACTAGAAGAGTTCTATCATTTTTTTTCTGAAAAATGGGCAGCCTCTCTGACATAAATCAAAATCTTTTTGCTACTGCTTTCCAAATGGATTATTTCAAATGTTCTGCTATAATATGAAGCATTTCAGAAAATGCGAATCATGTTATTTACAATGATAAGCACAAGAAAATAAAAGGATAATATCAACTGGTGGGGTTTGTATTACCAATTTTTACGTTATTAACAGAAAATTGGGTTACTGATTAGTGTTATATAATAAATGCTTACTAAAGTGATT
The DNA here is from genome assembly GCF_017590135.1 of Pyrgilauda ruficollis. Taxonomy (NCBI): domain Eukaryota; kingdom Metazoa; phylum Chordata; class Aves; order Passeriformes; family Passeridae; genus Pyrgilauda; species Pyrgilauda ruficollis. Next base: position 2,096,699 of record NW_024530599.1, read on the forward strand.
TCAATTAAAGAATACATAGTTCTGTTATTGCTGTATGGAAAATACACATAATAATTATTGAATTGAAAGAGGTTTTGATTTTTGTTCGGTTTTTTTTTCAAGTGAAAGCCCTGAAAGAATATAATTTTTAGGTCGGCTGAAGTGTTTTAACTGGTATGAACTGGCTTGAGCTGTCTCAAACAATAATAAATGACATTGCTAGAAGGCAACCATGGTAAATTGTTTGCTGCACTGCTGTGCAGGTTACTGTTCCTTTTTCCCCCCAATGATCTCAATACTAATGACAGTAAGGGAATAAATGAAACAATTTCTCCAGAGTATGTCTAATTATGTTGGATTTTATGTCCAGGAAAATTAAGATATAATAGTACATCAGCAGAACTGAACCTGATACCACAAAGACAGTTTTGTTAGTATTGATCTCAGACTTGTTTGCAGTGGATTGGGGTGAAGGGAGAAATTGAATGAGTAAGTCCAGAATTAGCACTGCTTAGCACTTTGTATTTATTAGAGTGGTAAACCACTGGAGTTGTAATTACTGGTCTGCATTACAAATTGCGTCATTTTTACTCCTTGGGACTCGCATGTTTCAGTGAGAAGTCTGGGAAATTATTTTTTAATGGGCTTGTTAGCACAGCTGTCTGAATGCTTGGCTTGCATTAACAGTGACATCAGAGACTGCTCTTATGCAGGAGTGTTGGGCAGTGCATTTGCAAGAGGTAAACTCACTGTTCTGGGGGACTCTGCATGTCTTTGAGAACACAAATGTACTTCACTTTTATCTTTCCCCCTTGCTTCCTGAATTTTGAGAAAGTTCCAAATTTATTCTTATCCAGCCTTGTACTTCCAGGTAACTAGAAGTCAGTGGGATTCACTGTCCTTCATGCACTGATAACTTCTGTTTGAAAAGCATTTATGTAAACTGGTAGAGATACATTTGAGAACCCAGAATCCAGCTTGCTGCATCAAGCAAAAACAGGGTGATAACTGACAGCTTTAGAAACTTTCTAAATTTAGATATCTGAAAATTGTGACATTATACTTTCTTTTCCACCTCTGACAACCCAGTATTAAGGTGCTTAAACTTGCAGTCCCATCTACCAGGCAGTTCTCACCTCCAGCAGGCTTCCTGCAGACTCCCCTAACACACAGAGTTTTGAACAACACTGCTTTTTGTTTATTTTTTCTTAAAACTAATTACTTATTAGTTATTTTTAAGAGAATCACTGCCTAGTTCCATACATTTCTGTATTTTCTCATCTTCTAATTATCTATGCTCCTGCTGTAGAATAACTTTTTCACAGAGGATTTGTTTGTAGCAAAAAAAAAATAATTCTTGAAACACCAATCATCTTTCTGTATGTTTCACTGCAGTCTAGGACAGGGTCATATGGTTATATTCTGTGGCTCTGAAGAACAGAAGATGTTCACTAATAGAGCACTCTTGTGATGAAATAGCAGAAACTGTGACTTTAGCACAACACTTAGTTGTATTTCTTTAGCTATTATTTAGAGACAGGAATAGCATAGTCGTGCCTGCAGACATGCACACCTCACCAGCAGCCATGGGTTTGATTCCTTTCATTTGAAGCTGCTCTCTTTTCACCTTATAATGTAGGATGTCTGTTAGTTTCCTGCAGTGTGAGAGCAGTTGACTTCCTTATGTTGGGATTGTAAGATCTTTGGAACCATATTTTGCAATGTGTGTAGGCATGACAATAAAGTGGGTTTTTTCTTATAAATGAACAGAGCTCAAATAGGGAAAGAAGAGAATAGTGTGTTTCTGTGTACTGTTCCCTTAATGAGGGCTCCAACCAAAAGTGGGAGTCAGCAGAGGTCATTCCATTAGTTTTACTTTCCCAAGTTTTTTTCCTACAATTAGATGGGTGAAGAATTATTTTTTATGGAAGAATGAAATCCAAGATGCTCAAAACTAAGGGGTAGGTTCTGACACAATCAGACAAGCTACTCCATCCAAATCTGGTTTTAAGCCTTGCCTCCTTCAGAATTCAGGACATTTCAAAATATCTGTAGAAACTTTGAAATGGCCTGTGTCTTGTCAGCTGCTTCTTGATCAGGACAAAGTGACTGCATTTTTTATAAGTTAAGAAGCAAACCAAAAATTCTTCATGTTTTGTTTTTCTGAGGTGTGGAGAAGTTCAGTTGTTTCCTACTCAGAGAACCACAGATTCCCCCAGGCTGGGAAGCCCTCATGGGACCTCTAGTCCCATGTTCTACTCAAAGCAAAGTCAGTGCTGAATTCAGACCAGGCTGCTTGGAACTCTGTCAAGCTTCAATACCTTCAGGGACAGGGATTCCACAACCTTGCCATTAAACCTGCTCCAGTGCTTTCTTACCCTCACAGTGAGCACTGTTGTTATGTCCTGCTGGAATCTCCCCTGATTCATGTTCCAGCTGTTGTCTCGTGGTGCAGCTCTGTACACTTGGGCTGCCCTGTGACCTCTCCAAGGGGGCTGGCAGATGGCTCTTCAGTGCTCTCCAAGCCTTCCCTTTTCCTGGCTAAACCAGCCCTCTTCCCTCAGCCTCTCAGTCTAGGTCATGTATTCCTACTCTCCCAAAAAAGTTGTGAGATTATTTTTAGTCTTATTATTATTTTAGTTTCCAAATGGCAAAAACTCCCATCAGCTCTTTTTTCCAGAAGGCTCATAATCAGTGTAGTTCAGAAAGAAACTGCAGAAAATAAAAATGATCTTTTCCTTGTAAGTCACTTGAAATCTGCCAGCTGGGTCACCCTGCCAGAGTGTGATATGAGTTATTAAAATAGCAGAAGTGGAGCAGAAAGCTCAGGCAGCTGTCTCTCCTCTGCTCCATGTCCCTGGAAGTGCACTGCCAGCTATCCAGGCTGATGGAGGACCCTGATGGAGTTTTAAAAACCATTTTCCTTTTGCCATTCAACTAAGAGAATGAAAAAAAGGAAACAGAGTTCTGGACTGGGCAACAGAAGAAAGGTTTGAATGAGCAGAGCCAGGTGGATGCACTGCTCATGGTGGGCTAGGAAGGTTTGGGTCAGGCCCTGAGCTTGGCCTCTGCTCTGCTCTGCCTGGTACTCACACTCCTGAGTGTCTGGGTCTTTCTTGCTGCATAGAATATAAACTTAATTTTCATCTGTCTAGGCTAGGAAAGGGATAACTATAGGACAGAAAAAATATTTAAGAATATTGAAATTTAAAAAAAAGAAACAACTCTTGGAGGAAAAAAAGTATTTTTAAGACTTTAGGCATTTGTTTCTATGAAAGAGCATTCTGTCCTCTCTAAATGTTACTTTATAACAAAACAGTTGAATTATGGTGGAATCAAAAACTGAAAATAAGAACCTTCAATATTTTTTAAGGTATTAGAAAATTGTTTAGCATTTTTCAAGCCTTTTATGATGAATTGAAATGATCTCACAATATGTCTTTATTTTGATGTAGCCAGATTTTTCAATGAAAATTTGTTGTCGTTTTCTGACAGGCTTGATTCAGGAGAACACTTAAAATACAAGTCTATTGTTTTCATTGTATTTCATACAGAATTTCTAATAGTTCCATAATATATTGCAAAATTATTACCATGTAATCTCTGTAGGAATCAGGCAAGCAATATTCCTCCAGGTACAGCAGTTTATAGGCAGGTTGTCAAATGCTGAAAAATAACAAGTTGACAACAGTTTGAAAAAGAATACCAAGCTAATGGAGCAGTGGCAAAAAAACTTGAGTTGTTAAAAGCATGATATATGAGAGAAGGAAAGAATGGGCAGAACAGTGTAACATGAAAAATGAATGGGCATTTCATTATAGAAGACTTCCCTCTTGTTTTCAAACATGTTGCTGCTTGCAGAACCCTGTGTGAATACTGAAAGTGGTTTGTTGGCAGCAGCCAGCCGTGTCAGATGCTTATACCTTCTCTTAGCAAGAAATTTGTATTGATGTGTCTTCTGTAAATTTTCAAATTGCAGAGCCGTGGTAAATAAAATGTCATTTCCTGAATAAATTAGGATTTTTTGCTATCATCTGAATTACTAATGTCATCCTGTGAAATATAATGTTTCTGCCTCTCCTGAGGCAATTTTGCTTACACCTGTGGCTTAATATAGGACAGAAGGTCTTCCAAAGACCAATGCTCCCAGTGGAACACTGCTGATTTTCTAGAAAAGGCTTGAAAATTATTTTAGTGTTTCCAGGTAAACCTCCAGGTCTTCTAGTTTTTAATTTGAACAGGCTTGAACACATTTTGATGTGCAGGTATCAGCTCCCACTGGGAGCAGCTTTTGTTTTATAGCTCATACTGTTCACCTTGTAGCCTCACAGAAGACAACTAAAATTGGTTTAATTTTCTTTGTTTAGCTTGCGTGACTGCTCCAGTGTTCACAGGTGGTTTGAGGCAGAGTTATCTATCCCCCCTCTTGCTAGAATGAGATAAGTTCCCTATCACATAGAGATGAATGGAATATAGGAACATTAGAATGGATGATTTGGTCAAATAGTTGCAAGAGAGCTTTTTAGGGGTTGAAGATGTATTTTCCATCTGTGTATTTCAGCTCACCACAGTTAGTAGGTTTATATGAAGCTTGTTCAGAACTATTCAGAATTTCTTATTGAGGCCACATTGATATTTTCTTGTGAACACCACTTCTTCATCTGGGTTCCAAACTTGCTATTTATGTCAAAAAATATATGAAATACACAATCAACTGGTGTGCAAAACAGTTTAAGCAAATGAGGAATAATGATCCCTTATTCAATTAAACATAGTTCAGTTCTATTTTAAACCAGGGAAAAGCTGAACAGTGACACAGAAGCACTTTGGATGTGTGCTCAAGAACTGCAGCTTTTCACAGAAGCATTCATCTGTATTTGCAGTTAGCAAGTACACTAAATAACAACACAGAGCAATCATGCAGCAGATCAAAGCCTCACATTTCATGGAATGAATTTAAAAGTAGATTTTTATTTATTTTTTTTTTTAGAAAAGTAGTAAAAGTAAGATCCTGATAATTTCTTTGTTAACGTAAAAAAAAAAATTTAAACAGAGTTAAATTTTCCAAGGAGTGGGCTACATGCCCAGAAGGTAAAGTTTTGAATTTTCCATGACTATAAAAGTTAGGTTTCATATACTGTACTACATTCTTTTCTGGAAATATGAAACACAAAACTCTGCAATATGAATTTTTTTCTAGATTAAAACTTTCAGGTCTTAATTGCTAGTCCTTTTTTTTTTCCTACTTAAATTATAAATTTAACTAATTTAACTTTCTAAAGAAGGAAAGCTTTGACAACAAAAGCATTCTTATCTAGAATTAAAGTAGCCTCTTCTTACCAAGACAAAATACTTTCATAACAATTTTGCTGAGCAGAAATGTGGGGGAAATAATTTTGATTTTATTCTGCAACCAAATTTAAAAAAAAACACCCTACCTTTTACAGAACCCTGAAAAAGTCCTATTTGCACAGCTCTCAGGGTGACCAGGAGTCTCAGCATTTTGGAGGAACTCAGTGTAATGCAGTGCAGTTGGGCAGGCAATCACTCTGAGAAGAGGTTGGATTTTAAAGCTCACAGAGTTAATACCTACAGACCAAGGTAAATCCTGTTTATCCTCTCAGGTGACGAGGTAGATCAGACAGATTGTATACAAAGATCTTTCCTGAGTCCTGCATTTAACTGGTTGGCAAAAATTGCCTTCTTGGAAAGACTCCTGGTAATTGTAGGAGTTCTGAAACAAAACAAAATGAAGTGATTAGAAAAACACTTCAGAATAAGATGATAATGAAATGAAGTTCAGTCACACAAATATTCACAGTAAGATAGTTGTGTGTGTTGAATTGTTATGTAATCAAATATATTAAAATTAATGTTTTATGTTACAGCTGACTTCTATTGGTAGAGTTGTGTCAGTACTACTGCTTTTTTGTTTGGGATATTTTTAATGGAAATATTGGCATGCCCAGGAACTCCTAAAGAAATGCTGCTGTTTTCAGTGGGTATGTAAAGCAACGAGCTTTATTAACTCATGTATTCCAAGAAATCCATGTACTGCTTTGAGCACATGGACGATGCTGGTAGTTTTATTTGATGGTCAGCATTGCACCCAGGATAAACCATGCCATTGGGCTCCTTGCATATCAGCCTTTGCTGGGAATGCTCTTGAGTGAATCCAGTTGCAGCTCAAGGGTGTCTGTGGTTGGTACTATTGGGAAAAAGGCCTGTGCTGGATAAAATACAGTTGAACATTCAACTCTCTTTGATTTGGTTCCTAACTTTGTTATTAAACGCTTTGTTATTTAACTCTTTTCCTTGGTTTCCATGTTCTAAGATAGGAATGCTGACATTTGTCATGTGCTTTGAGATTTAGAGCTGGAAAATGCTACCGAGCAGGAAGGTATCATTCAAAGACTGACAGATTTGATGAGTGGTTTTGGTCTCCACTGCAGAGTTGGACATGGATGGTGGCATCAGAGAAATGCAGGCAAAGTAAAAACATTTGTACCAACCTTTTGCTTAGCATAATGTTACATTAAGAATTTTAGCTGATTTCCAAATTTACAATGTGTTTATTTCTAAAAGGTTTTGAAAAAATGAGATGTTTATCTCCTTGCATCTTTTTTTATCCACATCTTGAGCCAACTTAAATATCAAGAAAAAAAGACATAAAAATGTTGCATGCCAAAGCTTCCAGTCACGTAGTTTTTAAGATTTTAAAAAATTTAGTACAAAACTAGTTTAAATTTTAAAAATTGTAGCTGTGTGAGTAAACGTTTCCTCACATTTTTAAGAAAGTTCTGAAAACTTAGATATGCAAATGAGTTGTCTTTTGAAAAAATAGTCAGTAGGAGAAAGGATCACTGCTTACAGCTGTCTTAAGTCACAAGGAGCTATTTTGTCCATCAAAGTGTAGATTATATATGAAAGGCATAGAAAAGCAGTCTGTATCATCTTTCTGAGTCTTTGCCCATTCTTTTTGCTTTTACCTGAAAATTTTCTGTTTCTGTTGATTCTTCACGTTCAGTTTCTGCAAGCACAAAAAAAAAGTGAGATGTCACCACACTCTTTTATAAAAGCTGTTAAAGAGCGTTTTACAGAATTTCATCTCTTGGAGAGTTTTGATTGAGTGTCTTTGAACCTTTACTATTGCAAAATAGACCTTGAAATCTTGCTGGGATTTTGAGTCATTTGATGGAATTGTTCCACTGGGTTGAAAATATCACTGTTGTTAGACTCTTGATCCAAGGGAAAAAACTTTCTCCTGATCATCAAAATGAAGACTTCCTTGTAAACTTCACTGAGGGAGTAGTTTCATTGCATTTTCGTTGTTTGCTTTTTACAAGAACAGGACTCTATTCTGCCTTTGATTGGTCTCAGTTCTTACTGTATTAAAAAAGGCTTTCACTTAAATATTATTAAAAACTATTCATGTCACAATTGCAATGTAACTTACATCCATTTTTTATCCCTAAAAATTGTTAGAAGTCATCATAAGACTCTCAATTTCTCTATCAGTAATGTCCAATTCCATACTTTTTTTTTTCTTTCACAGTCCTTTTATTTTTAGCAGTACAACCCTGAGGACTTTTGATTATAAGATCTTCTGACTACAACTTATGAGCTTAATAGCCATCATGCTATATTTATGATCCTATATCACACTTCAGGGAAAGCTTCTGTGGCTTGATTGCTGGCTTTGTTTGCACTAGTGAAAGCCCCAGAGATGTCAGCATTTAGCTGTGCTCTGAAATTGCTGAAGTGTGTTGTTCCACCAGACTGGGTGGCCTACACAGCAACTCTAATAACAAATGGCTCTGGGTTTTTGGTGGGGAAGTTACAGCACAGGCATTGTGCTAAGGTTGCCTTCTGACTATTAGACAGCAATTTCTGAAGAAAAGAGCCTGCTGTTCTCTCACTTCTGAAATGAAACATGAGTGTAACCTGGAATGAACCCGTGTTTTATGTTTTTATTCATTGTTTGTTGACCCTGTGGTCAACCCTCTGTCACTATGATTAATCATTCAGACTCCAGTTGTCCAAACTCAAGCCTTCTCTGCAAGAGAAAATGGGGAGTGGAAGGAAATAAAACAAAGTATTAATGAAAGAAAATGGGTTAATCTTTGACATGATAATTTATACTTGGGCTAGCAAACCAACAGGAGTGCTCTTGTATGTGAGTGATTAATAGCTGCAATGGTTGCATGTGTGACAAGTGATTAATAAAGTTTGTGATTAAAAATGTTCTTCCTTTTCTTTTCCTTAAGTGTGCAAATCTTGGAACTCCACTTCTGTCTGCACAGTGTTTCAATTACAATGCAGACTTGCTTGTAATTCAGATGTCACTCTCCATTACTCATGCAAAAGTCCTCAAAATAGAGTTCACTTGATCTGTTAAGTACTGAAGAACCAGGAAATCGAGCATGTCCCCAAAAGACTTCCTAGTCTACGGGGAAAAAATGTCTAAGATGCAGCACTTGCTTCATGTAACCTATCAATATGGAATTTATTACACATAAAACCAGTATTCTGTTACTGTACAAACTAGTTACTAGATGTAAATTGAAGGTCTTGAATTGAATCTGTATTTCATAGTTAGAGCAATAACTTGCATTAAATCTCAGATCTATCCAGATACAGCTGTGGTTTTATTTTTTCTTTCCCAGAAGTTAGATCATGCTATGAAGAGGTACATAATCTGAATGGAAATAATTCACAGAGCTGTAAACATGACAGCTTCAGCCAAGTGCTGCTTATTAAATCCATACTTTCCCTTCTCCAAAAGTTAACAGTATTAGATGAAAATTTGCAAAAAATTGTTTATAACACCCCCTGCTAAATGACAACTTTCAGAGCTCATTTGCAAATACATCACATACCAGGCCCTAGACTGTTCAAACAGCCACAGAATAATTAAATGGGTGTGCTGAGATGTAATTATACAGGAAGGTAAGGATGGCAGCAGTGATTCAGACTAAAGGTTCAGTGTGCTCTGTAGCCACTCTCCCAGCAGTGGGTGGATGGGAGCAGATGTCTGGGGAAACAAGATTGAGGAGGAAATGATGCTTTTTATGTTGTACTTCCCTGGTTTCTGGTAATCTGTATCTTCCAGAGCTGGAATTTGAATTTACACCATCAAGTTTGGTAGCTATCAATATATCATGGAGTCACATAAGCACTTTTTTAAACCCACTTTTATTTTGTCCCCCATGACATTCCATGGCAGTTCCCTTTACAATTTCAAATATGAATTGCATGTTTTACCATTTTAAGCTTGCTGTGTGAGCATTTCTTTGCTGTTCTCCTAGTTCCTATTTCATGAGAAATGGTGAATAACCTTTTTTTATGTTCTGTTTACTGTGCATGATTTTGTAGACCTGTTTCATATTTCCCTTAGGTCATCTATTTCAAGATGAAAACTTTTAGTCACTTCATCTTTTCTCGCATGAAATCTGTGGCACACATTCTAAATATCTTATTTAAGACGGGGATCAGTGTCTGAGATAGATCCATCATGGATTTACACTGCAGTGTAATGATGCTTTTAGGGCTCATTCCAAATTTGTTTCTTAATAATTCCAGATATTCTTTTTGGCTGCCCCTGAGCCCAGACACGGCATTTTCAAAGGATCATGTACAACAACTGCAAATTACTTTCTTTAGCAGTAATAGCTATTAAACAAAATTTGAGAGGATTGCATTATTGGGGTTTTTTGTTTGTTTTTTAATGGTTTATACTTATTTAATAATTTTCAGCATTTTCATCTTCTAGTATTTTACACAAATGTCAGTAAAATGGGGGTTAATAATTTTATGCATCCCCACTTATGGGTAGCATGCTTATTTGCCTTCTCTACAGATATATGCTGCTTAGCAAGAAAAAGAAAATTTAATCTAAGGTTCCTCATAGTGTCCCCTTTGGATTGTGTATTCTGAAATTTAGAGCTGCAGATTTACAGGCTTTATGTTTTTCTAGAAGTCTAATAAGGTTGGACTAATAGATTGGCACAAAAGCAATAGTAAAAGCCTTTTTCTGGAAATACCACCTCAGCTTATCACAATTTGTTGCAGCGACATGAAGATTTGTCTTTCATGCTCTTACAGACTAAAGTGCACAGGGAAAACAACACTTGCTCTAAAGTGACAAAGTAAGTGTTGTTGAAAAATTTGTATGAAAGCTACCAAATTTTTATTCCTTTATAGGCATTAATGTAATATGGTAGAAAAAAACCACTGTGCCCCTGAATGATGGTAATGTAATTGCTAGCTTTAGGTAGTGGTTTTTAGAACAATATTTGTGTTATCTGTTCACAGCTATGTTTTGGTTGCCCTGAAACATTTCTTCAAATTATTTTTGACCAGCAAAAATTTCCTGTGGTAGGACAAGACACTTAGGTTGACGGGAAGACAAACCATCATGTTTAATTTTTTTTATAATTTCAGTAGTATGAAATTATTAAATTGAGGAAATGAACCCTGGGAAGAGGAGGCTGGCATTGTTCTCAGTGTTCCCTGCTGGTTCAGGTCATTGTCTCGCTGGGGAAGTGAATGGCAGTCTTTAATCAGAAACATCTATCAGAAAAAAAGAGAAGGATACAAAGTTTGAATCAGTATTCCAGTATGCAGTTTTTAAACTAAATATGAGCTTCAGCAGAAACATTTGAGAGAAGCACATGCTATAACATTTGAGAGTAGTGTGTGCTCGCTTGATGTTTCATCAATAAATTTCTAATATTTGGCTGTGGGATTCTTTTCTTCTTCAAACAAGTTTCTTTCCTAAAACATGATTCCCAAAACACAGCCTTCCATACTTTGCAGAATGAAGTAGAAGTTTTTGATGATTTGACCATTAAAATATTTTTTGATATTTCTCGTTCAATGTCCTATTAAGGTTAGGGGGAAAAGGTCAGTACTCAGAGAATGCAGACTCAAGAGGGCCTTTGGCTTGTGTGTTGAAAATTCCTCAGCAGTTGATACCATCGTGTCTCTAAATTCAGATTTCTCTTCTGCCAGGAGCAGCCTGGCTCATTATTTTTTCAGAAAGGTATCTCCAAACAAGCTGTGAAGTGGTATTAAAGCCTGTATGGGTCTGTAGGTCTGTGGGCTCTTTGAGATGTGTAACTACTGGCAGTGATGTCTGGAGAAACAGGGAGAAGAGTCCCTTCCTTTCTCTGCTGTAGCATTTCGATGGACAACATTTCTTTAAAACAGAAAATTGCTGGGACTCTCTTTCTAAATAAGTAAACCTGTGTCAGTGTACTCACAGAAACCATAGTATTTACATTTAGCTGTTGATATTTTAATTAACAATTTAAGCATGTTGTTTGCCCTGCAAGTTCAGTGGGAAAAACTCTACAAATAAACAGCAGCTCCCTCTTGGACAATCACCCTGTAAATTAGCTTACTTTGTCAATAAAGCGCATGCCTATCAGCCCCTTCATGGCAGCAGGGGGCAAGGATGTTCATTTACTTAAGCAGTAGGTTATACTATTAGTGTGTGTGATTGCTGTTAATTAAAATATGTGTAGATGTCTCAGTGCTGCACGGTTGGTAATATAAAACCTTTAAGCGTTTAGGCTATTAATGAAGTCAATAAATGGTTCTATTAGGAGATCTTTTTTTTGTTGTTTTTATTACTTCCTCTCTGTTTTGCTGTTATTTATTATAATAATAGTGTGGTAGTCAAAATATAGCTAAGGGTTTTACAGAAACAGTAAAGCAAGGTTTTATCTTGGGGAAGGGAGTGTATGTACCGATATTTATCCTGTAAGTCTGAAACAGGAATGCATGGATAGTCCAGCTATGAATTCTAACTGACTTCCATCATTTCCATTTGATATTCAATTCAATGTTAAAATATGCTTTCCATATCCCTTTGATTTGAAATCATTTAAGCCTTTGCTTAATTTTCTAAATCCATCATAAATGTTCTCACACTTCCTTGTAAACAAGGTTACGTGAATATATGTATATTTGAAAGATCAGACTGCATGAATATGCATTTATAATTTTAATTTTAAAACCAAATATCTATATCAAATCCTGAATTAATATCTTGGCTGTGCTGTGCTATTAGCTACATACAACCTCTCTCTGACATCAGCAGCAGGGTCAATTTAAACTCTTGTCACAGGTCTTTCAAATGGATAATCTAAAGGCAAGTTTCTATTTACATGGAAAACATCAGTTGATGGGAAATACTGTTCCACAAAGATAAATAATAGATTTCTATATTAAAATTCATACATTATCTGAAAGCAAAGTCATAGCATCAGAAGTCTTCCATCATAGTCATGACACCATAATGTCAGTTAGCATTTTGTCTGTCTGATGCCCACACAGAAGCAGAGCCAGGTGGTGCAATTGGTACTGGACTAGCAAAAGGGAGAGACTTTTCTAAGCTCACGGTGGTTCAGAATTTCTAGATGAGCTTGGAGGTACCTGCCCACACTCTGCCTGACTGTGACCAGCGTGGGAATGGGACATTGCCCACTTGCTGAGGCTGCTCTCAATCCTGTGCCTGTGTCATTGATGAAGACATTAAATAGCACTGGTCCCAGTACAGACCCCTGAGGGTCACCACTTGTCACTGATCCCCATCTGGACATTGAGCCACTGACCAATGGCTCCAGCTGTGCCTTGGCCTTCCTCACCCCATCCCTACAAAACCAAATACATCCCTCTGCTCTTTCTAGGATACCTGTCCCTCCTTCCACTGCCTGCAAATTTTCTTCTTGCTCTTTAGTTTATTTCCCTCCTTGCATGATGTCATGTGCTCTATGGAAAGTATCATTTAAGCTCATTTCTGCTTCTTCTCCCTGAAGGCAGTCTCTCAAAGCCTCCTCTTGACTCCATCCAAGAGCTCAAATTTTGCTTCCCTGAAATTCAGGGTCCTGACTCAACTCTTGGTCTGGCCCGGGTCCCTCAGGATTGCAAACTCCAGCAGTGTGGATCACTGCAGCCCAGGCTGCCTGGAGTGCACTTTAATCACTTTAATGGTCAGCTTTAATGGCCAGCTTGGCAGTGCTGGGTTAAAGGCTGGACACAATGATCTTTTCCAATCTAAATGATTCTGTGATTCTATGAATGTCTCCTAGAAGCTGCTTTTACCAGAGTCCTTTTGGAATTTTCAGCCAGTGCCAGGCTCAGCAGCAGATGTGTTTGCAGAGGAAGTTCTCCAGCCACCAGCAGATTTGTTGAGCTGGTACTTTGGCTGAGCTGCTGCAAAAAAATACTGGGCAGGACTTCAAAGATATATTGTGGAATTTGCAAGATGAACAGGACCTTGTTGAGCTCAGAAAAGACAACTAAATTTAAGAAGATGATCATTAAGGATTCCTACAGCTAGAATTGAAAGTCCCTCCCTCAGACTTTGTTTTGAGACACGGTGCCCAGAAGTTAAAAAAAAGCACCAATGTGAGACCAAAAAAAAAAAAGAAAAAAAGATAAAATACTGTAAGCCCTGGAATTACTTTTCAATTTTTTTAATCTGTACTCATGGCCATTTTTCATTTGAACAAAAACAAAAGAATGTTTTTCAAGACCTGTATTTTCAAACACTATACATTGTGATAGACTCTTTTCAAGCATAAAGGTAATTTAGTTACAAACGTCACATCAAATTGATCTGAGTTGTTGGTGAGATGCAGAATGGCAAAATTTAGGTAGTTTCTGAAAATACTTTTCATTATACATATTTTCCTTGTAACTTTTCGGTCAATATGATCTGAAAAGAAGTCTTTAGATTATGCTTTGTAGCTAGTCCAGCTATACCTGCACGTCATTATAGCATTGATCATGATCTCTTAAGAAAAGATGGGTTTATACTTTCTAGGATGAGTGGAGAAATGATTTTTGCATGGATCAGTGCAGATCTCAATAACTGCCATAAGGCTTTTTCTGCTTTATGCAGTAGAGGCAGGGACTGTTCTGACACAAGAAAAGAACTGATTATTTGAAACTCTTCTAGCAAATCCTCTAAGACCAAATTTCTTGTTACATTTTCTTTGTCAAAAAACCTGAACACGTGGGAGATGACACAGGGACTGCAGAAATTTGGCACAAGTCTGCTTGTACCTGTTAGAACAAGTACAGATTCCTTGTTTGCAACAGCAAGTGAAATACTGTTTTGTGGACTTCAGGGTATTATTGATAGCTAAAAATCATAGGAAAAGCAGCTTTGTGAATTTGCATGATAATTTAATTCTGCTTTAAATTCAAGAGGAGAATGACATTCTGTTTGAAAAGGAATTTTTATATGGTTTCTCTGTGGGCATACGTGCTCCATGAGTAGTGGTTCCATGGAAACAGTGAAAAGCATGGAGAAACCACCAAAACAAAACCAAAAAAAATAGAGTGCCCAGGCTGTGAAATACCACTCCCAATACTTGTACAGCATTATTAAATGGATGAGAAATGATCCATTGTCTACTTAATTATTTTCAATACAGCAATGTAACTCTATTAGAAATGTTTGTACTAAACACAGATTGCTTGAACTTTGACAGTGTACTAGCAGCTTATAATTTTATCTTTGAAAAACTGTCATCTGTATGCAAATATAAGGAAAATGTGGAAGCTTGCTCCTATTCAGATTTGCAACTCAGTTCAGGCATTTTCCAAAGAGGTATGCTATACATGAGAGAGCTTTCAAGACCAAACAAGATGTAGCCAAGTTTTCACTCACTTCCTGGTAGAATAATTTTAAAAATACAGAAGATACTTGATTTTATCAATCCTGAATACGTAGGAATGTTGAAGCAAGTTCTCATGGGATGTATATATGTGTATTCTTCAATTGAAACACTGGGAATATGTTTTCCTAATGCAGGAAAGGATGTTTCTGACAAGTGACCTCTTGCATATTTATTACATTTTCATGTGAAGCTTTTCTATGTTCCTCTTTATTCATCATTTTATTTTTGACTTCCCATCTTTGAGTAATGTGTAGCACTGCTTTTGCTTCTTGCAAATCATAGGAAATGTAGAACTTGAACTGATACCAAAGACTGGGAGAATAAGACTGATCTGAAAGTTGCTGGAGTTGACTTAGCTGTTGCAGACCAGTAGACAGATAGGGAGGTGCATGCAGATGAATATTCTTGCAGAACTTCAAGGCCAAAATTTGTCTTGCATTAACACATTAAACACCAGGATGTTAAGCTACAGTCATGTAAAAAGTCATTCAGAAAGGACAAAAGGGAGTTCTGAATAATTACACAGAGAAAAACACGGAATGATGCTGTTTCCTTATGCCTGAGAAACAGGAACAGCCTTACTGGTTCCAGCAAAATGTTTTCTGTTTTGAGCTCCTAAAGGAGTCTACATTGTGGTTTCATATCCAACAACCTGAGATACAGAAGCAAACTACGCTCTTGGAAGCTGATCAAACCCACACCAGCTTCACTTCAACAGAAGAAGTTATTGTAGGATTCTGCTGTATCATTCAGATCCTACTTCATACACACACACCTGTGTGATCCTTATCAATACTTACAATTTTATAACACTTGTGGCTGTCCCACCCCTGGAAGTGTTCAAGGCCAGGCTGGATGTGGCTCTGATCAGCCTGGCCTAGTGGAAAGTGTCCCTGCCCGTGGCAGGGGAGTTGGTATTAAGATGATCTCTAAGGTCCCTCCCAAGTCATTCTGTTAAATGTTAAAATATTTCAGTTTCTTCCAAAGATATCCATGACTTTGGTTTTCAGAGTAATTTTTCCTTTATCATTGCATGCTGTCAAAGCAGAGGAAGTTAACTTTACATTATCTAAAACATATGACTCGCCAAAAGAGATCAAGCTGTGAAACCCATTAACTTTATCCATTTCTCCTTAAATGAACTAGTGGCTGATGATTCAGATGAATATGACCTATCTGTGGTGCTTGGTTATGCTTGAGGTCAGCAAGTTACCTTTGGTCAGCCTCCAGCCTTAGAAGTCTGAGAATTCTGTGCTTCACATGACCCTAGCTAGCTGCTCATTTAATATTTTCTCTAAGATTGAGTCATGCTTTAAAACAATTTTGATTTTCTCTTTCATAATTTGCACCATAGTAAAGTTTAATCAGAAGGTTAAGCAAAAAGAATTAAAAAGGTGGAGAATAAGTAAACTAGTGCTCTGTACAATGATAAATATATTTTACAGATCTGTTGTTACTGCAATCGATCGCCATATAGCAGCAGTTGTTTGAAAGCAGTCAGTACATGGAAATGCTTTACAGAAACTTCTGAAATAGGAGCAGCACTTGCTAATCTTCCAATGAAAAATCACATTTTTCATGTCTTTTCCAACATTTGTGGTATGGAATTACTGACTTCACTTGCTGACCTTAAATAGGACATCCTGACACATGGTCCACTTGTGACAGTGATTAATCAGCACTGATGTCCTTGCTTGGTGCTCTGTCAAGAATGACAGGGTATGGGCTGTTAAACTTGTGGTATCCCCATTTTCACACAGACAACTGCTCAGAGGGCAGACAGGAACAGAGGGAAAAGGATCTGTAGGTTTATTTTGCTACACCTTAAATGAGCAACTGGGAAAGGTTAGTTATATTGGAATTTAGGGTCTGGCCTTCATAGACTATAAATTAGATATATATATAGTTAGTTCTGCTTTGTCAGTACAGTCACCACATTGTAGGAATTGGTGGAAGATCATTCCATAATAATCAGTACAACTGAATTATATTTATTTGTTGCTTTTTATATCAACTTTCCTTCAAAGTTAAGAATTCTGATTTTTCAGCCTTCTTTCTACCTGTCTATTTTTGTGGCCTGCGGGTTTCACTGGTAGCAATATCAAAAATTATTAGATGACCAGGGTTTGAAGATCTATAGTTTGTTTTTTTGTAAGACTGTTGCAAGGCTTTACATTAAATATTTTTAACCTTTAGTAAAAATTGCTGGTGACAAAGAACTTACGGTCCCAGATATTATTATTTATTTTTACATTCCATTTTATCTAAATTAGTTCAGTAGACCTATCCATGTTATGCCTGTGCATTTCTGCATTTAAGCACTAAGTAGGTTGTTATCATCCTGAGGCACGTAAACCTACAATATGGATTTCATTCCAAGATAATTTGTAAACAAACGTGTACAAAGTACATAAAAGTCCTTGGAATATAATGTTTCAAAAAGACAACAAAAGAGTTTATAATAGTTTCAATCAGTGTAGTGTATGGCAGCAATACAACGCAATGCTGTGTGATATTAAAGCATGCTTTTCCCCCTGTTAATTTTGTTACCAAAACCCACTTGTGATGACTATCAGCTCTCTATAAGTTGGTTATTGTGCAATTTTAAGTCAACTGCAGGTGGGTAAAATCAGTTCTGAAAAACCCATTTTCAGATGAAGCCGTTAAGTTATGCTGATAGTGATCACTGCTCTCCTCTCTAATGTAAAATGTCTCTGGTCTTGCAATGTTAAAAGTATCCTTTGCCTTGAAGGAGCTTAGTGGTGGGGAGGGAGGATGAAACCTTCTCATTGCATTCCACCATTATTTGCATCAAAAGTATAATCAAACCCCAAGGACACTGATATTGCAGCTAGATTGCAGACTGCATAAAATTTGCGTGTGTCATAGTCAAGAGAGGCTGGAGACCTGGGGTTGGCAATTGAAACAATATGAGGAATTTTCATGAAGTGCTGAGTACTTTTTCTCTGTATGCTTGTTTGAGTCAGTTCAAGATTGGCACACAAAACCTAAAGCAATGTCACTGCTGAAATTTCTGTCCATAACACATGAAAATAGCAGTGCTCGGAAGGACACAACAACCTTGAGGGATAAATTCATTTGTGATTCTCACTAGTACTAAGTTTTAGCGAGTGGATTAGTCACGGATAAACTTCCACCTGTCTGTGGCCTCTGACTTTGAAGCTTACTGCTGTTTCTTTTGTGATAGTCACAGGAAAATTCTAGATCAGATATTCTTGTACCTTGTAAGCCACTGCCTTTGGGTGCAACAAACTAAGTCATACTAATCAAAATTGCTGCAGTATAATACCAGGCCCTGATGTTTGTTCCTAATGCACCCTGCAGACCTAAAACCCTGTATTTCAGTTCTCCTAAAAGCACTTACTTTTGGCATCACCAAATCAGAAAAGGCTTAAATAAAGTACAACATGTAATTCTTGGTTGGTTTTGATAGATTTTTTTACATAGAGGAGGTAACAGATACTTCAGAATTGTCAGGCCCATCAGACTAGGGAGAAATTAATTCTGGGGAAAAGGTTTCTTAAAAGCATGAAGCAACTTATCCATGGAGATTGATTTGTAGAGCTTGCAGGCCTGCTTTACTTCAGCTCCATTGAACTATCTCCAGGTATGACATTTTACTGTTCTTGACAGAGAAATGAGGGCTGATGGGAATGTAAATATCTTGGAAGAAATAGGAGTTGTCACAATTAGCTTGACAGAGTAGACTTGAGAGGTGGAAGTGCCTCTTGTCAGGAAACCATACTGCAGAGCAGGGAGCACCCCAGGATTGTTGTTTTCCTGGTGCCTCTCATTTTGCTAAGATATATAAATGGAAATGATTAGGCAAGACTTAGTGTCAGCATCTCAAATTTAGTTAGGAGTAACTACCCCATAATGAAAAATATCTATTTAGGTTTGAGAACTGGTCTTGATACTGTTTAACATCTTTTCACACTGCATGCAATGTGTCATTCAGGTTTTTAGTGTTCTGATTTCAGCTATGTGAAAGTGCTAAAGGTAGAAACAGAGTACAGCCACAAAGATTAGGGACTTTTCTAACCCCTAGTAAGAATTTTGCTCGATGTGGTCTCGTTCTCAGGGTCTATGTACCACTAAATTATGACAGGAATAAAATTCTTAAGAGTAAATGAATTCTTCTTGTGGACTACTAATGACAAGAGAAAAAAAATTATTTGTCATTAGAAATGTCAAGTGGAGAAACTGGGTCATTTGTTGAGCTAGATCTAGTAACCAGACCCAGACTGATTTTTCAGATGGTATAGAAGATTATTGTGTATCAAAAGAAAAATCATGAAAAAGAGGCAGTGATGGCAGGGGTGCCTGTTACAAAAGTTATCACCTTCTGACTTAGAAGGTTGATTTTATTTTTACATTTTTGTGCAGTCTTGTCTATCCGGTCTGTAACATCAGTAGAGAAGTGTGTCTCTTGTTCCTCATTGATCATCCCTGATACATGGTTGAACACCTTATTCCTGTAAATCCTTCTGAAGTGTTCCACACTGGCTTCACCCCATTGTCATAAAGCTGGCATGGTGCCTTTGAGTTGGGATCTAAAACTTATCAAGAATGTGCTCCCCTCGGATTCTTTAATGCACTTTGTGAGGGGCCCTTTTTATGGTATCTAATGAGCTGTCCCACAAATGTGCTCAATGCTGTCATCAATCCCTTCAAGGTGTTCCTTATACACTTTCCATTTCCCTCTAAGAAACAGTTAAATGAGAATATTTGAGTCCAGCAAGAGAAGTGCTCACTGTGTAAGCAGCCTTTTTCAAAGCTGTGAGAAGGATGCATGTGATTTCTCTGAGACACCAGTCAGCAGATCCTGCTTGTACAAAGCATAGTCTTGGTGGTCACCTTCCCCTTTCTGAGGTATTACTACCTTTGAAAATTTCAGACAGGCACTCCAGCACTGAGACAGAGAGCACAGAATTTCATTTCTTGTGTCCCCTGATGTTGTATCTATGCTATAACCTCTGACAATCATACAGGAATTTCACAGAAGTCATGGTCTGTAGGAGGTTGCAGCCAACAAATTGCTTTTATTCTTGCAGTTGTGCAAAAAACTTGACATGTTAAATATAGCAATAAATAAAACATAAAAACTCAGAAGTGGACTGCAGCAATACTGTAACAATCCCATTTTCCTCCCAAAATTAAAGATGAGAAAGCCAAGTATCTACGGTTAATGCAGAGAGAATTAAAAGTTTCAGTCTTAACTCAGATTTTCTTGTTTGAAGTAAAAGATGTAATTTATTCAGTTCTGGTGTTTTTTTTTTTTCTTTAAAAGGAGGACAATACTTTTTCCTGTAGGGGATTAAAGGAACTTCCATAAAGTTTTAAGCTGTTGTAGCAAGAACAGCAGAGGGACTTGCAGGTACCAGCTGCTCTGCATGCAGTTTCTTCTACTTCTTCACTACAGCAGTCAAAAAAGTGATGCTCAATAATCAGATTATGGTAAAGTTACTAATTTTTTACAATTCTGTGTTTGAATTAATCCCTGTTTTGCAAACTGGGTACTGACCAGCCATCCAACAAAGACACATAGGGGAACAAAATCGACCAACACAGGGGACTAAAATGTCAGTGTCCTTTATGTGCAGGAGCTGTTGGCTTAACTGATGATCTGAGAAATGCTGACATATCTTAGCCACTGAATGAAGAAATGTTTGTCCTACAACAAAGCCCTGGGGATTGTAACTAACACCATTTTAAGACTTAGCAAATAATTTCAAATTTGGAGTAGAAGAACGCAGTCTTAGTGTTCCTGCATTTCTCCAGCCTGCCACTGCTGGTGGTCTTCTTGAAGAAAAAGGGCAGCAATTCTCAAATTTAACAGAGGATGTTGCAACTGCTAAATATTTATGCCCATATACTACCACATATTTGGCTACACACCCATGGATTGGTGATACTACATTTGCATTCAAGCATGGGTTAAATTTGTTAGATTTAAATTGCTGAAAGGACAACATTTCTTCTAAAAGCAAAATAGAACTATGAGTATCTTCCTAAATCAGATTGCTGCAAGGCAGATTTTATTATTTTGCCTTAGGAGTGGTAACAGCTGAATTGAAGTCAGAGAGTTCAAATGCGAAAATACACCATTATGAACGTAATTTCTTTCTAAGTGCTGGACACATAAATGGATTAGCTCACAAAGATGATTAAGTGTGGTTTTGGATGCCAGTCTACATATTGTGATATGCAGCTCGATCAAAAAACAAAAAAAAAAAAGAGAGAGAGATAAAATAAAGAGAGGCTTTAGCCCTCTAGGCAAAGCTAATGTTGATGCTAATTAATTCAATGGACCTTGGATGAGGCCTGCTTTCCTCAGGGAGGTATTTGTCCTCATTCTTCACTTTTGGAGTTTGTATTCAAACTACTGTATCCTTCTGTCACTATGAACAAAGTTACCTTTTAAAAGTCATCTATGAATATCATCATGGTGACTGACTTTTATCTTAACCCTGTAGGTCAACAGTATAAAAAATAGGAGCATTCAGATTCAGGTCTCTTTGACCTTTTCAGACTCCATGAATCTGCTTAATTTTTTTTTTTTTTTTTTTTTTTTTTTACAGCAGAAAATAATTTTTTCTGGAGGAGAAGAAAAAACCCAATTATTGCAGAATAGATTTATTAATAAAATGTGTTTGTTGAAGATGGGAATATTACCCTTTAATTACCATTGTGAAAAGAAGATTATTTAACTACATTGTGTTATCTACACATGTCTTTTTCCCCCACAATATTATCGACAACTTTGTTATTTGTTAACAAAATATTACAGGGAAACTAACCTGCCAAGAGTTATTCTGAGGGATTAGTGTGTTGCCTGCTGCTGTTGGTTCTGACTGCCTACACACCCCTGCAGCAGATTCTCAGCTGTAACTGTTTTTCCTGCCTTCACTGTGGCACCTGGAATTGTGCTGCAGCTCAAAGCTGTTTCCTGTTCATTTGAATTTCCATTAGATGATACAATTAGCTGGTTGGTGCACCCTTGTTAGCCAGACAGATTATTTCCATTTGGATTCAATGATTCTGCTGAAAGCTCATGAAAATGCAGATTGAGAAGCTTAGCAGCTGAAATAAATAAATGGAAGTAAAGCTGTGTAGCCGATCCATCATGCACCTCAGACCGGCCTCGCAGCCTCTCCAGACACTGCTGTCCCAGGGAAGGTTCCAGTCAGCTCCAGTCACATCTTGTCACAGACACAGCCAGTCCTTGGGCAATCCAGGTCTGCTCCGTGCTTCAGTCAGACTAGGAGCCCTGCAGTACCAAAGGGAGCTGTGTGCGTTGTTAGCAGCTGATTTAGTGTCTCTAAATTCTAAAGCTACTGCACAACACTGTAATTACCTAGCCAGGTATATTTGATAGTATAATCTAATGTTTTCTTAAGGCTCTCACGAAGGATTTTGTTCTGTTAGCTAATTGACTGTGCACATTCAAACCATGATTATCACAGAAGTAGCTGGTACACATCTCCCACATTGCATTAGGTTCCAGTAAGCATTGGGGGAGGCTCATTCCTTTTGTGAAAAGAGCCTCACAATATAAACGTCTAAAACTATTTTAATAAGTAACTGTGTGTCTCCCAAGTGTGCTCATTCCTTCTGCTGCCCTGTGGTTACTCTGCAGCACATTCAGCATCAAACACAGATGATTAATAAAATCATATTCATTAAGAATTAGAAGTAAGAAGCTGTGAGTAAGCAAATACCGTAGGATTTGCTCAATTCTCTTTGTTGTTCCCCAACTTCAGCATACGGGAGAAAGAGCGGAGTGGGGAATGTTGCACTACATCACCCATTTCCCACTGTCGATGTGCTCGTGTGGCTCTGGGTGATGGTGAGAGCCTCCAGTGAAAGCTGCTCATCTTGTCATTGTCACCAACCCGAACGCTGCATCCTCAGGGTCTCTCCTCTGGCACCTCCTGACGTGGCTGCTCACAGGGGAGGCAGCATAAAGCAAAGAGCGGTAACAGAGCTGAGGTGAAATGTAGGCATTTCTGATTTATTCCCGTTTCTCGGCGTTTTTGCATGACCCCAGGCCGCTCTGGGTGAGCCTGCACGCCGCAGGCAGCGGTGGCTCAGCTGTGCCTCTGTCACAGCGCGGAGATGCCAGAGCTATCACAGCCCCTTCTGCACATGGAGCCAGCGGCCATCCAGGTATAACAGCTGTTAAAAATCCCTACGTGTGCAGACTCGTGCTCTGACTAATCCAGTCGTTTAGATTTGGTCTCTGGAGCTATTCTAGAAATTGAAACTCCAATCATTAACACATAGTGCTGATAACACGGTGACTAAATTAATTTGTGAATTTATGTTAAGTAAACAAATAAATAGGACAGTAATCCTTACCAAAGGGGAAAAAACTAATAAAACCAAAGTCTCCCAATGTATGGGGACTCCTGGCTTAGCCACTTTTCTTCATAATGTTTTTCTCAGGTGTGAAGGAGAGGATCACACAACTGATTTGATTAATAATAAATTTCCTTGATACACTAATGGAAGAAGAAGGTACATACTAGGAGCAGGCAGAGAAAAATTTCATAGAGTCATTAATACCTCCAAAGATCAGTTCTGAGATGGGATGCTAAATAGTTGTTTTGTACCTAAGGATATGATCATATTTATTTATGTATTTTAGTAAAATTCTGAATACACAATTCAAAGTTTACTTTGAACATGTATTACTGATATTGGGGCAGGGAATTTCATTGTGTTAATTTTACTGCATTGAGGAAGGCAAAGGTTTTTGGTAATGAAAGATTTTTTTTTTTTCTTTCAAGCACCTTTATCAGAACTTCCAACAAAAGCAGTATTACACTTATAATCCTTGTAGACATGAATTATCTTAAAACCAAACAAAGGAACAAGAAGATTTGCACTCAATTTCTGAGACATTTTATGTGTTAAAAGAAAAAAAAATAAGTCTTGTTGTCATGAAATGTGACTTAAAGGGTCAGGAGTGAAAGGGTCAGGAGTGACTCTGCAGCCTCACACCTGCAGAGCTGGGATGGATGAGGAGAGCCATAAACTGGTTCCAAGGTTTGGGGGTGGCTCAGTGTCTCACTGGCTCCCTCAGCCACACCTGCACCTTTGTGGGCCCCCACTGGTGTACCCTCCTCAGACCTGCCCGTTCCAGAAAGAGAAAAGCCAAAAAGGATTGATTTTGGTGGCTCGTATCATCGCTGCACTTTTAGAGAAGAGCCTGTCACGGAGGGGAATTACAAAGATACTTTCACTCTTATTACATATGTTTTTACTGAACTTACAAAGCTGCCAAACCAACTACTCCACTGAGCCCTGAAACTCTGTGTGAGCTTGTGTGCACACAGCTTTTCCCCTTACAGATGCTGTTTCCTTATGCCAGAAAGACTGTACAGCTGCTGTGTTGTCACTTTTTTATCACTTCACTCTGTACTTTGATTGAATCTTTTTCAAGTGTCTCCTTCCTTCTAAGCACAGGGGGGGAAAAGGCATTTCTAAATATATTCAGTTAAGGATTTATATTTGAATCTAATAGCTATTTATATGTATTCCCAAAAGATGCTATTGTGTGTAAGGCAAAATACCAGAAGTGATGCAGACAGGTATTGATTATCAGCCCCAAAAAGGCTGGAAGGAAACAGCAGAAGCTGTCCAGCTGAAATCTTATCAGCTCCTGCAGGGCATTCTCATTTTCATCACTGCTGCTGCTCTTTCCTTCACTTTTTTCCCTTAAATTTGTGTCTTGCACAGAATAGAATAATGATGCTTGGGAATTAATTTCTGATATATTTTGCAAGCTGTAAAAGGTAGCCCTTCCCGGTTGTACTATAATTCTAGTCTGAAGATAGACATGGAACTGGAAGAGCTGGGTCTGAGATCTTAATTACTCTCATTTTGCTCTTATAAAGTCTTTTAAAAATTATTGGTAATAATTGCTACGATTTTTTATTATATTATACCTGGCACAAACTCCAAGAGTTGGTAATTCCACTTCCATGCTCATTGCCTTATCAGCTGAATGTGTTTTGATCTCTACCTTTGGGACAAAGGGATTAATTTTGTAGTGTGACTGCTTTATTTCCCCTTCATCATGTTAGAGCTGCTGAACATAGAACATATAGAACAAATCAACAAACAACAAAGATAGAACTTAAAATTTTATAGTTGTGTAGTCAGAAAAAAAAAAAAAAAAGAAATGAGAAAAAATTCTGGAGCTGGCCAAAAGAGCTAAAAGACAGCCTTTTCACAGAAAAACACAGAGTTATGGTCTGTATGTATCGTTGTAACAAAGGTCCAAAATAGGCTGGGGCCTTTGGGGGAACCTGAATTTCTCCTTCCCAGTCTCTTTCCTGCTCTTGCCATTTGTAGGTCATACCAACAATCTATGTGTTCCCAAAAATGCAGGTGTGCACAAACACACACAGAGCTCATTCACATGTTTGGATACACAGATCAACACAGAGCATTCGTTGCCTTTGTTGCCACCTACAGCACTTACAGGAACATGTTAAAACAGCCCAGGCCTGTTCCTTGTCTCCAAACTCCCTGTCTTGATGCACAGCCACTCTTATACTTGCAAAGCCCCCAGACTTTGGCTATAAATCCACACAGAACTGTTGCCCTGATTATTGGCCTCGCTATCTCCAGCCTGGGTTGGTTTTTTGACAGTTTCTGGTTTATTCCATCTTCCCAGCTACTGCAGCTTGATTGAAGTTCTCATTTCTCATGCATCTTAAGCCCTGCACTGGACCTTAAGTCCTCACAGAATCCAAACCCAGAACCTAAGCCCTGTTTATCCTGTCTCCAGTCTCACATCTTTGCAGGACTTACTGCTGAGTGAAACCTCAAGTTTGCTTGTGAATCACGCATAAGCAGAGAGCAAAGTCACACAGAAAAGCAGTGGATGGAGTTTCATAAAACTTCAGTTATTAGGGACAGGGCTTTCTAGAGAACTCTACTGGACAGCAGCTTGTTTTCTGAAAATCAGCCTTTCTTTTTCTTTTTTTCTTTTTATGTTAACCCTCCTCTCTACTTCTCGTGCTTGTTTCTCCCCAGTCAACTTGATTCCTTCTCACGTTCCCAAGAGCTGCTTAAAGCACCCCATAAATTGTGCAGGTTCCCACAGCCACCCCTGCACTGAAATCAGTCATTGCTATGACACAGTAATTCACCCCTTCTTATCTGTTCTTCAGGCTTGGAATGGTTCCTCCAATCGCCCATCATTCAGGAACCTGAGAGTTCTGTCTTTGGTCCTCTCAGGTCTATATCCTCTTTGTTAGAGCTTGTGTTTCTGACTGTGATTTATTGCTTTTTCTGTCTCTTGTCCTTGCTTTTGTGACTGCTACCTGGTTAAAGGCTTTTAAACAGGTAGCAGTCAAGCCCAATGTCTCTACTTGCCAGGTTTTCTTGTTGCAGCAGCAATTTAGTATCAATTCACATTTCATCTGTTCTTTAAAAGCCAAAACAAAGCCAAGGGGAAATCATAAATCTGGCTGTATGATAAGCCCTGGCCAAGATGACAGAAATGTGTATGGCTGCTTCTGATATAAGTTAGCCTTGTGTAACAATACAGATTCAGTACTAATTTCACTAAGGCACCTTATTTCCCCCTTGCATGTCACTGTGAGCCTGATGTGTACATCTGTCAAGGAAGGAATAAAGCAGGATGCAATAACGAAATGCTCACATTTCAAATGGGTTTGTGTTTATGACTGCACTGAGGTCAGGAATGTGAGCTCCTGCTCCACAGAGCCCAGGCTGGGAGCTGTCTGTGGGATGGAGGGCTCTCTTCCTTGGTTTGTACAGCACACAATATGGTGCCATGAATAGCACAGTATTCAACTGTAGCTTTATATTTTCTGCAGTCCTTGTGCTCCCTTGCCACAAGGACCAAAATGCAGAATCAGAGTGATTAAGCTGAAGAGGAAAGGAAATGGGTTCCAATGTAAGGAGAGTGGCAGGATGGAAGGAACGGCACAAGTGGCTGAGGGGCAGCAGGAAGCTTTTCAGTTCAAGGTCATAAATATGAATCTTTCCCAAGCTGGCAGTGACCAAAAGCCCAAACTGTCTGAAAGCAGCATCACCCAGTAATGACAGAGATTGGAAGCAAGAGAATAGAAAGGCATGAAAAGCTTTTGAAAGTGCCCTTGTGGGCTAATGCTGTTACACCGGTGAATAAGTCTCTTGAAGGCTGTGAGTCTGTGGCCATTTATCTGGTAGGCTTGCTATTCATCTCCTTTGAGTGTAGTGTAAATGCACTGTATTAGGGTCATGAGGAGAGCAAACCTAAAAAGTTTAAATATTAGAAACGGGTTAGCCAGCTATCCAGCAGGAAGGTACAGACTATTGCAAGCCAAACACAAAGAAAGCAGGGAAACAAAAGATAACATTTGGAAAGAAGTGTCTGCACCTAGACTTGTGATCTTTCGACCAAGTGTGCTAAGGAGGAGGGATTGTTCAATGCCATGGGAGACAGCTTTTCTCTTGCAAAATGAGAATAGAATATTCAGTATTCTTTTAGGAAGTCTTCTCTCTGCTTGCAAAATATTTTATGGACACAAAAAGCAAGAATGTACAGAAACAAAATCATGTCTAGATTCCTCAAAAGTTTAAAATGTTGATAATAGGGATTTTTCATAGAAGTAATTAAGGATAATTTGTGCTGCTTCTATTTCTGAAGTCTGAATAAGGAAATATTGAGAGAAGAGAAAGTAGGAAAAAAAAGGTTGGAATATAAGACTCAGTAGATTTTAGTATTGAGATAGATAAAATTATCAAAATTATCTTGCATTAATATCACTAAAGGAAAAATGAGATCAGGTTGAGGAACTTGCAAGAAGAACTGGTGAATCCCAGATGTTTGTTTGTAATTCACCATTGAAAAAACATCTCTCATCTCTGACTGTGTCAAGGGTCTGAAATCTGTGTTCAAACTCAGGTAGCAGTTTGACTTTCAGAGTTTGGTTCTTTATCAGTAACAGGAGAGTCAAGTCTACACCCATCATTTGGAAGTATGAAATCCATATATAAAAAAGGAGATAGGCCTCTCTGCTTGCTTTCCGGCCTTCTTGCCTTCCACCAGAAAAGGAAAAAACCCACCTTTTTAAATAAAAAGTAAAACCCCCTAATTCATAGCCAGTGTTGAACAGGAACATTTTTCTAATCTTGAAAAGGATGGGAGAATTTCTCAGATGTGAAGTTGTAATCATAAAGGATTGGTAAAGCTTAGCTGTAATCCAACAGTATATAGCTTGGTTAAAACCCATTTAAATAAGCAAGGTATCACTGCTGATGGGAAAAAGGATGAGAGATTCTCCTCCCAATTGTGTGTTTCAGTATCTTTCAAAAACTTCAAAACAATTTTCAGAATTTTGTGGATTCCTTGCTGTATTCCTTAGGGTACATCTTCTTTGGAGATGCATACGACCTGTATTTGCTATTCTGTTTTCTGGACACCAGCTTTACTAAGCTTTGAAAAGAGGATGTTAGCATTTTTTAAAGCCTTTTTTCTCCTTTTTATTGTATGAATCAGTGTTCTTGAAGGAGTCAAAGTTCAATCCTCCTGCTGCATTACAATGCCTTTCAGTCTAATATTAGAGAGCGAGTTCCATTTTACTTTGTAATACGGAGCTTCACTTCGGCATTAATTTCATTCGGAAAGCAGCTGCACTTATAATAGATTCCTTTAAAGCAAAATGGAAAATATACATTTATCAAATGACTTTCTTCCAGTAATGCTGCAGCAGTCTTTATTGCATCAAAGTTGTCAGCCATCAGCCCATCTTTCTGAATAAAGATGTGCCAAATCATCGAAGCAGGTTTTATATTGAATAAGCAACACATGAATTCTGTGGTAGGAGGACAGACAGACAGATGCTGTCTCAGCCTGTACAATATGATGTATTTATTTATGCCCACATCACACAGCATTAGCAAATCTGGGGAATATTTCCTACATGTACACAGCAAGTGACATTACATATTTAAAAATGATGCTTTTGAAATTGTTTAGCCTAAGAGACAAATAACATCTTGTTACAAATTAAAGACTCTTAAAATCAGCCTTAACAGCTTTATCTTTCTCTCCTGAGACTGTCTTTCGTTTTGTCTTCCAGTGTGCTGTTTAATGACTTCCATTTTCATCAGTTTCACAGTCCAGTTCAACACAGTTTTTACTGTTTGTCTCTGTAATCAAACCAACATTTAAATTGAGTTTTTGTTTTAGGCAGTTTTTTGTACTGCTTAGGAAAATGCTAGGTTCAGTTGAAATGTTAATTCAATTATAAATTTTTAAGCTTAATTGTAAATGTGCTGTGAATCAGAATATCTATTTATAAGATAAGAACCTACTGATATTATGCAGAGACACTAGAGTTAGTCACTTGATTCATTCCTTTTGACATGAAATAAAGGATACTTCAGCATTTACCACAGTTGGCTCTATGGTTTTAATCTAATAAACATATTAAATATAAGGAACATGGACTTGGAGTGAGTCCATAAGAGGCCATGAAGATGCTCAGAGCCTCTCTGCTCTGGATACAGGCTGAGATTGTTCAGTTTGGAGAAGAGAAGGCTCTGGAGCCACCTCAGAGCCTCTTCCAGTGCCTAAAGGGGCTCCAAGAGAGCTGGAGAGGGACTTTGTACAAGGATGTGTAGTGAACAGGAAAAGGGGGAATGGCTTTAACCTGAAACCAAGGAGGTTTGGCTAAGGTGTAAGGAAAAAATCTTTCCCTGGGAGGGTGCTGAGGCCCTGGCACAGGGTGCCCAGAGCAGCTGTGGCTGCCCCTGGATCCCTGGCAGTGCCCAAGGCCAGGCTGGATGGGGCTTGGAGCACCCTGGGACAGTGGAGGTGTCCCTGCCATGGGAGGGGGGGCACTGGGTGAGCTTTAAGGGCCCTTCCATTCCAAACAGTTCTAGGACTATAGGACCTTCAGGGACTGTGTAGTGAACAGGAAAAGGGGGAATGGCTTTAACCTGAAACCAAGGAGGTTTGGCTAAGGTGTAAGGAAAAAATCTTTCCCTGGGAGGGTGGTGAGGCCCTGGCACAGGGTGCCCAGAGCAGCTGTGGCTGCCCCTGGATCCCTGGCAGTGCCCAAGGCCAGGCTGGATGGGGCTTGGAGCACCCTGGGACAGTGGAGGTGTCCCTGCCATGGCAGGGGGGGCACTGGGTGAGCTTTAAGGTCCCTTCCATTCCAAACAGTTCTAGGACTATAGGACCTTCAGGGACACCTATCCTTGCAGAAATTGAATGTAGGATTAGGCAGTGGAGATGAAAAGGAGGGAAGATATTTTTAGTTATTCCAGATATTAAGGTTGTAAGGTTTCTAACCCTGCCTATTGCACAAACACAGATGATCAGACCATTATATGTTTATGGCAAAATCAGTCTTGAAGTGTCAAAGTAAACTTGAAATTTAGACAGTATATCATATCCCTAGCATGATTTTTATCCCATTTACTTAAAAATAGCAATATTACTTCATTTTCTGACACAAAATGATCCCAGGGAAATTGCATACAATAAACAGGAAGAAATTTGAAAGGAAGAGGGTAGATCTCTGCTCTTCCACACTTTATTTTCTTGCCTTCTTGTCAACCAAGATCAAGCCTGAGCTGGAAAATAATTCAAATATTGGTGAATATCTTATCCTATGATAAATTAAATGAATCAAAGTAACTACAAACCTGTTGTAATCATCTGGTTTTATATTCCAGTGTTCTGAGTATTTCTCTTCTGTGTTCACAGTAGGAATAGATAGCTGTAGGGACAGATACCCCCAGTAAGACAGCACTAAAATCAATGGAATTACACTGCTTGGAAATCTCAACAACTCTATTGCCCTGGGTCTCTTTCATCTCTGTAGAGCTGAGAATCCTGATATCTTCAGTTTAATGTGTGCTGGCTAAGCCTCGCAGCAAAACACTCAGGATTTGCAGCAGCAATCAGGAAACCCCACAATTAGGGTAAAGCTCTGTTGCCAGCTGTCTTCTAGGTTGCCACATACTAGAGATGCAGCAAATACCATACACTGTTTTTTTACTGGATGGTGTAAATGAGCACATAGTAAGGAAGGCCAGAATTCATTGAAATTATGGTAATTCTGTTCCCAAACTTACATTTTCCCAAAATTTTTATTCAAAGCTTCAGCTATAGCTTCTTCCTCAATGAGTTCCAAAGCCTAGAAATTAAAAGGAAGAAAAACTATCTCCCCCACCAAAAAAACCCCAGGTCATTTTGTCATAGTTGTGTGAGGCTGACTGACCTAAATGATCTTACCTCTCTGGGGAAGTATCTCTTTCCTTAATTAAGAGCACAGCCACTTGCCTGATAGACTGGTGTCTAGGAATTCTCTTGGACATGTCCATCAGCAGGCTTAGGGAGACAGTGTGTCTGTATAATTCATTTGGGGTTTGCAAAGAGGATAATCACTTCTTAGATAATGTATAAAAAAAATCCCATGTGAATTATAAAAATGCAGATAAGTAAGGATGCAATCATAACTCTTATATAGAACATATAGCACATTCTATATTACATATATAGAACACATATGTACATGTACATACATATATGTATAGAAAATACACATCTATATATAAAGTAGTAGGTAGAATTAAAAAATATCCTGAGTTGGAAGGGACCCACAAGGTGGATATATGTATGTGTGTATATATATATGTATATATGTATGTGTGTGTGTGCATGTGAAATTTGTGCATTTGCTTTCACCATCAAATAGCTTCAAGGATTTTGCAGTGTTCAGGGATGCAAGACTGGTCTGCCAGTTTGTTTCACAGAACAATTGTGTGATATTGAAATGCCATTGGTGGACCAGGCTTCAGTCAGGAACTGCCAGGTTGAATTACCTTGGACTCAAGGAGTACAGTTCCCACTGATCCATGTTCATGTCATTGAAGCAGTCAAACAAAATAGATGTATCATGTCCCTCTGCATGACATATGTAAATACATTGGGAGATTCAGTCTGATTGTTAGCTAGATGCTTAGAGACAGAGAAATGGAAATTAATAATCTAATTCTTTTGAGTGTCTTCAAAATGCAGGTGAATTAAGAACTTATTTGCCGCTTGCTTGAAAAGGTGTGGATCTTCCTCTGTTAAAGCTCCCTAAGGCATGACTATATTAACCTCAGATTCCAGATTTCTAAAAAGCACTCTATCAGCAATGATGAGAACAGCTGAAATTTAAAACAACCCCTACTCTTGCAAGCCTTGGCCAAGAAAAACCCATGATAACCTTAGACAAGGAATGAATGATATTTGAGATATCTTGTAGCTTTTGTCTGTCTTGCCCATTTCCCCAGGCTCACTCTATTACCTCACTAAGAGCCAAGCTCAGAGGGATTTCACTTTGTGATGAAGATTGGAGCATCAACTGGAGATCAAATCCCCACCCCTTTTGGATAATGCAGGTGGATTCCCTTCATTCTCCATGGGCAGAAAGATTCCTTAGCCAAGTCTAACATCTTCCTCACTCATCTCTGCAGGGCCTCACAGACTCCCTGTGGCTGCGCTCTGACAGCAAATCTATTCCAGTAATTTGCCTGGGAGACAAATGCCATGACACAGCCCTTCCACTCCTCTCTTATTTGCACAGCTTTTGTTGCTGGACACAGACATGAAGGATGAGCTGTCCCTGGGGTCAGTTTGGGACAGCTGTCCCTGCTGTCCCCTCCCAGCTCCTGGCGCCCGCTCTGTGACTGTGTCACTGCAAAAGCTGACACCTCCCTGTGTCACCAACACTGTGTCACCAAGAGGCCCCAAACACAGCTCCACACGAGCTGCTAGGACAAAAGCTAACTCCAGTCCACGATCCCTGGTACTTTATTCTGCGTGAAGAGTAACTCAGATCAAAGGGATGTTTTAGCTGGGCTTTATTCTGTACCATAACTCAGACTCCTCATATTTCAGCTTACAAATTCCTGCTTTCTTTTGCAGTGCTGTTAGTAGAACAGCATAATATCGTACCAAGATTTCTAGTCACGGCAGGTTTTGTGTTCTCTGGTTTAAGGAAGAACTCTGAGGCTTGTTTTACATTCCTGAGAAGTAAAAGTAACTTTTACGTGAAAAAATAAAAATAAGCAAATAAAGAAATTGCAGAAACTTTGAATCCAGGCTTTGTGGAGCCTGTGTTTTACATAACTAATTTTTAGGTATAATTTTTTGGCGATTCTCTGCAAGTTTTGAGCTTTGTGTGGAACTGGGGGCACACTGCTCTTAGCTGCCAGATCTGTAGGTTGCTAGATGCAGCTGAATACTATTAATTGTTCTAGAATTGGGCACAGCAAAATTGTGCCTGTTAAGTTAGAAACTAAAAAGAAAAAAATCAAGCACTGACTGTGCCAGCTGATTATTGTGTTAGAAGTACAATCTATGCTTATTAAGTGATTATTCCATAACATGATGATAACTGAAAGAAAATAGGCGTAATTTTATTTATCTCTTTATTTGACTCTCTCTTGGCAAAAATTATATAAGTGCAGAGGTTGAAGTTTTTGAGTCAAATTTATAATAAGCCACAACTGCTAGTCACAGTGACATTTTTTCCCCTACTGGGAATCATGTTATGCATGTTTCTTTTTTTGAAGAAAAAAGTAGATGGTTACAACAACTCCTTATGATTTTCTGCAAGTTACTATGCATCTATTATGATTGTGACACTGAAGTCTATACTCTTTTTTGACATGAGAGGACAAAATGTAAGTAAAATGTTGCTTTCATAAGTTTTAAAACGAGAATTCCCACAGCATTGCACAGTTAGGTCTTACATTAAGCATTTATGGCAGCTACAAATTCACAGCATGTTTTTTGAGGCAGCAAAAAACCAGAATGAGTCCAATTGACATTTTACAGTCAGAACAAATGTTTGAAAATGTACAGCTTATATACAACTACTTATGCATTACATATTAGCCCCTTAAAATAGAACTAAACTCAGTATTGCCCCTTTGTGTGGTTAATTATTAGTAAATTAAGTCCTTCAATCATTCTGAACAATGAGGAACATTCAATTATATAGTGCTTGCTAAATGATGGCCAAAATCTGCCTTCATTTACACTCTGGAGTCAGTGACGTTCAGGAGGTTGTGGGCAGAGTAAGAGGGCAGAGTCTGGACCTCTTAATAATTGATAAAGTAGAACAAAAGTGAAGAGCTCATTTGGAATGTCAGTGTGGATCTGCAAAGCCGTGTGATCCAGGACTGTGCACCTCGGGGAGCTCAGCACTGAGCAGCAGTGTGACAGAGAGGGGAGCAAAACTCACTCCACTTCAGGGCCTTTCTTGAATAAAAATGATTTGTATGGATGTTCTGCAGTTTTGCTGTGAGCTTTGGGGAATGCCTTTGATGCACTTGATTAGGGAACAAGATCTCAACCTTGTAGACTCAGTAAGATCTTCACATGTTTAAATACAGATAATTAGTCTCAGTTCTCTCCCTTTTCTTCTATTTTTTTTTAAACTTTCATCCTCATGATTTTGGTTTGACTGGCTATTTTTCTCTTTTTTTGCCCTATTCATTGATTATTAATGTTTGTTTAAATGCCAGCACAGTGCCCTGTTCCTAATTTATGCAATACAAATGACCATGTCTAATTTTTATTTTGGAATATAAGTTATATTTTTAAAAGGATTTTAATAGGGAGTAGAAAATTCCTTCACATCTCTCTATGCAGTGCAGTGGAGTGAAGTGCAGAGATGCCTGGTGGAGCTCCAAGCATGCTGACATGGCAATATCCTGCTGAGATTGTAGCTCAGGAGCAAGGACAAGGTGGGAAGAGCAGTGTGCTCACACATCCTGCACAAAGGAGGGGATTCTGCTGGGCTCCAGGTTTGCTGCATGTTCAGCAGGGTGAATTTCTGTGCTGTGCTCAGTTCCATAGCACAGCTCTCAGAGATGTGCTCTAAGCAAACTGGGGAGAAGATCAGGCAGGGCAGTTACCCTGGGCAGGGCCAAAAGGATGGATACCATTATTTCAAATGTCTCAAAATGGTGTGATGAGCCCTGGGGTTCAGGATCTGATTATCCATCATGCTTTGGCCTACAGACTTATTTTAGTTTATGATTCTTTGCTGTCTTAAAAGATGGCATATTCTGCTAAATCAGCATGTGAGTTTAGCTATGGAGCTGGGTAAATATGTGTGGCTGAGCCATTTTTTTCCTATTATCATGGATGAAAGCTTGATTTTGAGCCTTATTGAACATTGCTCTGATTATGCAGCTCTAAAGAGGCATTGGTCCAAGGTAAATGTTGATCAAAGTGTAGTCCACCATATCTGGAAAATATTCTGGTAGTTTTCATTCTCTCTCTGTTGGCAGCATTATTATTGACTGGTTTAAATTATTTAACTAAAGATTTACCCATTTTCCATATCTGTAAATAAATTCCATTTCTCAAACAGGTGTTGCAAAGACAATTCACTTGCTTATCTCATGGGCTTCAAACCTGATGCGACAGAAGCAGGATATTTTAGTCTGTTTGCTGGTTTTCAGTATGTGCCCATTTTGTGTATGGACGGATAGGATCACAGACAGATTCAGAATCTGGCATAGTGCTGCTTGAGAAACTTTTCATGAAGCCATTTGAAAATGATTTTGTAGGCATTGTACACTCTGTTAATTCTATGTCAGATCATCATACAAGGAATGTAAAAGGAGCTCACTGCGTGTATTTGTCCAAATTCCTTGTGCTGCTCTAGTGTTGAGGTGCCAAATGCACAGATCAGTGTCTTACCTTTAATCACTCTACTGTGGCACAGGCTAAAAGGAAACACACCCTTCTTTCCCCCAAAAACCAAGGAAAACTGCTGTTTGTGTTCTGCTCTGGTGCACCAGTTCAAAATGGCTTTCTGTCTCACTCCACTGGTTTCTTGGAGGTGGGGATTGATCTGAGAATCTCTTGCATGATATGTTTGAAATATTTATCTGAGGTTGAACTGTCAGGTGGTGTCCAAGTCACTCATTACTAGGCAGCAGGGGGAGGCTGTGCTGTCAGGGAGTTACCATTTTCACAGCACACAGCTCTGTGTATTTATGTGCAGTGTGGTCTGTACCTTAATGAACTTGGCAATGGGAAGAGATCATTGCAAGGTATTTGATTTAAATGCTGAGAATTGCAATCTGCAGATAACAGTAGTGATACCCAAACAATATCTGTAATATTCAGGGTCTTTGCTTTCTTATTTCTAGATGCCTAATTATTCTTAGATTTTTTCCTTTTTTCTTTTCTTTTCCTCTTTTTCTCTTCCTGAAGGTTTTTAGTCTCTGAATATGTCAGTGACTGGCTTGCAACCCAGTATAATTGGTACCTGGTAAATGACCTGTGTTTTGTTTCTTGCTCTGAATCCTGCCTGATCTACCTGAGCTGAGTGAAACATGCCTTCAGGGTGCTACAAAGTTTGCCATGATCAAAGAACTGAGGGCTTTTCTCATGGTGCACCCAGGCACCAATAAACACTTGTCTTACCTCCTACAAATTGTAAGTTCAGCTTTGCTGCAGATTATTAGTATGAAATAAACCATTGGGTGAAATCAGACATGTCATTTTTCCTGTTGTGTTCCTTCTCTTGTGCCCAACATTATGCCATCATACAATACTACAGTGCTATGTACAGCCAAGAATGAAAGCTTTCATTATATTTTAGATTCCAGGAGCGTGACAGACATTTTTACATTATACAAACTACCTAAAATTGTAGTTCTTAAACGTTTTCATTGTCTGAAAGGCACATCTTGTAACTGTGGGATAGGAATGTTATCTTTAGGTCAAATTACTGTGTGCTGAAGCATGACCCAATTTTCAGTTTAATGTGAATCCTATTTTTGGTTGTGCAAAAAAAATATAAGAAATACCCATTGACTGTGAGGTGCTTATTTCAGTTTTATTAAAGAGTTGCTGATTGCAAGTTATGGGATGCTATAAAATTGAAACTGCCTTATTTAAAAGCATTCTCTCTTGTGCAATGGGATAAAGGTTGATTTTGTAGCTGTGTAGATATTGTGGGAAGTTATTTAGATAGTAGTTCTTCATCTGCAGATATTTTCTGTTCTTTCCCTTAAATAAAAGTCCTGACACTTTTACATTTCGACAGTTAATCTTGAATTCTTCACCATACCAATTAACTGCAAACTATTAGAGAAACAATACGCCATGAATCATCAGCTACAAGTAGGCAGAGTTTAACAGTCAAGAAATTGAACATTTCTTAATCTTATATACCCTCAACATCAAAGTGAATAAATCTGAGGTTAAAAAGAAAGGGTATCTGATTCCCCACTGCTTTAGGAAACAACTTATTTCTTTCTCTCTTGTTCATCTGCCAATACAACACAAAAAAAAAGGAAGGACCTGATTCTGTGATCCTTGTTTTGTACAAGCTTTTATTTCTATATCAGCCACACTAAGCAGAATAATATATTAATAGACATTGTTCACAATACACAAAATTCATGAGAACAAACACCCTACTTCTGTAAACCTCAAGTTCTTTGGAGTCCTCTCGAAGAGGAATACTCCCTTTTCAAGGGTATTATGTGAGGCAGTACAGTTATTCAATTAAGAGCCTTTGAATCCCTTAAAAGCTTGTATTCTGCCTAACTAGGAGCATATACATATCTTCAGCTTTCACAGACTTACTCTTCTGTCAGACGTTAAGGGGGGTTCATGGGTGCTGCTGGATCAGAGCCAGACCCTCCTGCATCTTGCAGAACAAAGTTGTGAGATCAAAAGGCTGAAGACATGTCTGTGGTCAGAACTGCACGGGCACTGGGCTGCTTCATCTTAAACCTTTGAAAATGATTGGTTAGTGCAGCACTTCCTAAATACTGTTAGCAACTGCAGAAGAGTCTGTAGAGAGAATAGTTCAGGTCATATTCAGAAGTAAAACAGTTGTCACCTGCTAAAGACAGTTGGAGGCTGGGCACTTACAGAAAGCCAACTGTTTCTAGAGCAAGAGGCTGGCTTTCTCACAGGGCAAGGCCATCTGGGAGAGTTGCACTAATGGGGTGTCTGTGAGTCAGGATTTCTATACAGCCTTGCAGAGCATTTCACCCTAATAGGGCTCCTGCAATGGAGCTGAATTTCAGATCACTGGGAATGCTCTGCCTGCTTGGAACTCCGTTAAAATTCTGAGTGAAGCATGCTCAGATTTGGATTTCTGCACCTGCTCACCAGATTGGTAAGCAGAGGTAGGCTGGGATATTCTGAAGAATATTTTTCTGTGGAAAAATACTTCCTTATCAAAAGTGACAGTTTGAATGAGAAAGGAGTAAACGAAAAAGACTATCTCAAACCTAAATTTGGAAATATTCTCATTTGTTAGAAGATATTGTACAAATGGTTTGAAGAAGACTCATATCTGTCAAAATGATCTATTTTGTTGGTCTTCAAATATTTGATGGGAGGTGGCTTAATTCAGAGTAATTTCTTATTTCATAATCCATTCTTAATTTGCCTAATTGGCATATCTTACAGATGTCTCTGCAAACACTAACAAAATATTCAGTCCAGTGTTGAAGAACAAGATTGAATTTAGTAGCTGGCATAACCAATGAATATCAAGTAGCATCCATCTAGATACTTCATGAAGAAATGGTAATACTTCTAATTTTATGTGGTTTATATAGTTTTAGTTTTGATAGTAAGAGTTTCAGACAACTGTAGTGTTACTGAACCTGAGGCCCGTGCTGGTTCCTTACCGTTACCTTTCCTTTCTCTATTTTTTAGCATAATTCTAGGAAATTCTGTTTCCTTGCTCAGATATTCCAGAAAAAAACCCCCACATTTAATAAAAAACCCACAAGGATCAATAAAACTCTGCTAGGATTCTTTTTTTTTTCTGTGCAGTTTTGTGCCAGTAGAATTTCCTCTATACCACCAAAGCTTCAGACGTGTTTAAATAAATTAAACAGAAGACTTAATCAAATTCTATTCTGTATCATTAGGCTTAATGAATAGCTAAAATTCCTACTCTGTTGGAAATGCAAAACTGCTTAATTCAAATTTCAGTATTAACAATGCTGATATAAAGGAAAGAAGTAAAAACTGTTAAAGGGCAAGTAAACAAGTAAAATTGTTAAGAATCATCATATGATATAGTTGTACAAAGATAAAAGTAAATGTTGAGATACAATTTTATCTGCATTCAATTACTAATTTACTATCACATTAGACATGAACAAAAGTGGAAACTTAAGAATGATTGCAATCAGTGCACAGACCTGGAAAAGACCTGAAAAATTCTACTGGACCATCCATGATCTGAGGGCAGAATGTCCAGTCTGATATTTCCTTTCTGAGAAATTTCCTCATAATTGATATGTTTTCAAGAAGTCTATCAACCTGAAAGAACAAAGGCTTTTTTAATCAAGAAACCTCAATGATCTATTTCTTCAACTTTCTGTGAGAATATCTGTAATCACTTCTACTTCAAAACTAGTCAGTAGATATTGGGAGGGACTTTCTGTGTATTTAAAAGCTTTGAAAGGAGTTGAAAAGAGGAGTGACAAGGTGATGTGAAGGGTTTGAAGCAATCTGTATTTACAGGAATTCTTTGCAGTGCAAATCCAGGTTGTTACTTTCATGTTTAGGGTAGAGATTTTCCCAGGCCAGTGGTTTCTATAACCAGGGATTCAAGCAGCTCTTACTATTGTGATCTCTACTGCAACTTTTCTAGTGCAGGATCCTGAGAACCTTGTCCGTGCTCAAGCCCACTCTGTTCCACGATGAGCAGTCCTACCTAGCATGAACACAAAATAGAGCAGGGCACTATTCTTTTTCTTTTCCTGTAGGCTGTGGTTGGTATTAGGAGATAATGGAAAAGAGGCAAGAATAAATCATATAAAGGGGTACAGAAGTAGTCGGTGTGGCTGTCAGTGTACTTTTAAATTCTGGAAAGATAATTTCCATAAAAGTGGTAGAAAGGGAGGAGGATTTGGAGAAATGAGTCCTTCAGGAGATGGTCTGTGCAGTGAGGACATGCTGCTGAAGCACTCAAATGCCATTTGCAAACACATTGGGAACTGAGCTGGGAACCTCCAGTCTTAGGTAAGGGTTGTTACATTTTGTGTCAAAACAGCAAAAAACCTCTCCCCTTTTCCATCTTGCTTTAGAGGGAGCTGCCATCTGAACTACCAGTGATGGTTCTAGCAGTCTTCTAATGGGGATTTATAGAATAAATGGAAGGCCATATAAAAGAATACTACAGACTAATTAGGACTTACCAGCAGTTTTTAAAATGTTGATTCACTCATTTCAGTCCATTGCCTTTCTGAGCAATGGGCTTATTCTCTGTTGAACTGTGAAACCGAACTATTTTTGTAATTTTCAAACTGATATTTTATTTATCTGTGGTTGTACTTTTGTATGGGAAAGTCATAAAACAAACTTGAGGGAAATACTTTCCCCTCCTTAAAATACATAATTATAAGAACTTTGTATTTCATTTCTCCTGGAGGTTGAATAGCAATAACACTCCTCTAAAAAAATTTACATTTGAAAGAACAGTCTTGAAATTTTGATGCCATTTCATATACCTTTACATCTCAAAGAGCACTGAATTTTAACTTAAAAGTCAATTTTAATCAGAATATATTCCACAGTTATTGTTATTTTTCTTTTTATATATTTGAGGACAGTTATATATGTACATACACTTCTTTCCTGCATGTATAAAACAATTGAAACCTAGATATATTCTTTGGTGTGTTTTTTGGTTTTTTGTTGGGTTGGGATTTTTTTTTTTCTGAGTTACAGTTTAATTTCTAAAACTTTTTACCAGATTTTTCAGCTCTCCACTGCCCATAACAATCTGAACAATATCTTCAAACTAATTAAGGGGCAGAAAGAGTATCCATCTAGAACATTACTCTGTGGCTTGGCAGTGGGGGGATTGTTTTGTTGTTTTATTGTTTGTGGGGCTTTGTTTGGTTTTTTATTATTATTTCTTCTTGTTTGCTATTTATGAAAAAAGTTTTTAAAGTTGCATGGATTTTTTAGCTACTGGGGTTTTTTTTTGCATGGAAAGTCCAGCACTTTATTTAGGGAAATAATTCCCTAGTTCATCTTGTAGTTTGGACCTTAAAGTGAGACCCTTTTTGTGGGGTGAGGAACTTCATCTTAACTCCCCAACTAATGCCATATTTGCACTAGTGCCATATTTGCACTGTTTTTTTAAGTGGTTACTGCATTGTATTGACAGCAAACGCTGATTTACTGAATTGTTGAGTCTGTGGTATTACTTTGGTCACAGAAGAATTTCTATTCTTCAGTTGTGGGATTCAACATCTTCTAGTTATGCAGTAAGAAATTACATTTTTAAAATTAAATGCAATTACACTTTTCATCAACGCTGATATTACAACTTTTAGGACTTTCTGAAGAGTGGGCTAGGTATTTGGCCTGAGATGTAGAGCTTCCCACTGCTGTTCAAGGAGTAAAGACAAAAAGCTTTAGCCCAATAAGTTTAGGAAATACACTTTTCTGGCTTAGTTAAAAGCTGATATGTAATAATACTCTGATAGTCCAAAAAAATTATGTCACCTTCCCTTTTCCTGGAGTTACATACACTTACATATTCCCTACCTTCCAGACTACCAGGAAATTCTAATAATTCTGATTTCTAATAATTCTAAATTCTAATAGTAAATAGAGAAGAGCAATGCAAGAGTTTCCACATCGTGGAAACAAATAGGAAATTGGTCTCGTGGGATGTTCTCCTGATCCAGTCTGACCACTCCAAGCTTTCAACACCTGAAATCCTATATGTGGATAAAACACCAGATGTTTTGTTAAAAAAAGCAAACAAACAATAAACCCCAACAAAA
Source organism: Pyrgilauda ruficollis (assembly GCF_017590135.1). NCBI lineage: Eukaryota > Metazoa > Chordata > Aves > Passeriformes > Passeridae > Pyrgilauda > Pyrgilauda ruficollis. The sequence continues at coordinate 2,138,230 of NW_024530599.1, forward strand.
AATTTAAAAACCCTCAACAACCAAATGCAGTGAACATGGTTGTATTTTTCATGGCAGTTACTGCAGCAGTGCATGATTTAGTAAGTCCTATAGAATTAGGATTTAGCGATATGGTTTGGCAAATACAGTATAATGCCATTTAAATCTCTCCCTTGTCTCCCCAGAATCATTTTGTTATAAAGTAGCACCATGAGTGGCATTACAAGGTAAATATCACCACATTCCATCATCAGCTCCCCAAGCCTAAGCTCCAGTATATGAACAAAGCTGAAAATGAGGAACTGCTTTTCAGCTCTGTTTAAAAAGCTGTGCTGGTTTTGGCTGGGTACTTTGTTGCCAGCTGGGGTTAAACCACAACAAAAACAAATAAAATTAAAAAAAAAAAACACAAAAAAACAAACAAACAAACAAACAAAAAAACACAACAAAAACAAAAAACCAGAAAGGAATGTAAATGTGCAGTCAGAAGGGATTCTGCAGTTGTCATCCCTGAAACCAGCTGACTCCCACTGTGCCCCAGCATAAATAAATCTTTCTTGTTGCTGTCTTTCATTAAGTCCAGTTCACTACATTTTTCATTCTGCCTTCTTCAGTGCTTTCTATGTTTATTTCTGTTATACTGTTTCTAAAACAGCCCCTCAAATAACTGAAGATGAACAAATTGGCCTAGTTGTGAGAAAAAGTTGCTGAAAAACAAGGGCGTGGAATTTTTTTCTGGTGACTTTCCCAAGAGAAATGTCACATTACTGTTCCCAGAGGGTGTCATTACATCATTGTCATGTGAATTAGCACCTACTGTTCCCAGTGGAGAGTTCACATCTTCTGGCTCGTGTGGCTTCTTTACAAACTGGCACTGGTTACACAGGTGACTTTTGACTATTTTGGTTATTTTCTGAGCAGTCATAATGTTTATATATTACCTATGCAGCTTCTCCAAAGTGAAGCTGAGATTATCCCAAAAAAACAGTGCATTATCCCAAACTATTGCTCTTGTCATATTGGTAAAGGAACATATCTCAATCTTTGGGAAATGCTGGTGAGAGAGAAGGGCACCCATTCTGGTGAATTCTCTTAGCATTTCCTAGCCTTTGTTGCTGTCTAACATTTGAAATAGCAAAGGTAATCAGGGGGAAAAAACATTTAATTTATATATGTGCATAATTCTGGCCTTACAGAGGGGATTTAGAAATTAACCATATTCTGGAGTATGAGAACTCAAAGGCAAAGCCTGCCCTTCAGTTTATACAGCTGCAAACTCCAAAATACATTTCAAACTGCTTTGTACTCTGCTATCAAAGCCTGAAAACACAATGAAGCACTTGAATTTTGGTCCTTGGGGAGCACTGCTCTGCAGTCTGGGGTCCTGCACCACTTTGCAGCGATGTCTTTAGTGTGAAACTATTTGCAAGCAGGGACTCGGTGTGGAGAGGAGGGAGGGACTGTGGGGTGTGAACACTGACACAGGAGGTGACAGACTGGCATTTCAGCCCTGGGCCTTGGCCCAGATATTTGGTGGATATGGCTCTTATCAGCACCAAAAATGAAATAATTTCCAAAGCTGAATCCTACAGTCAAGAAGTAGGAACTTCCATGTTGCTTTACTTGCAACACACAGTAACTGTGAATCTTGATCCAGGCTGTCAGTAATGGAAATCAGGGTAGATCCACCAAGTTCAGCAGAGGGCTTAGATTCTCATCAGCTTAGCTGTGTATTATTGGAACTGGACAGAGTCTACATATTAGACTTGTAGACTTTTTGGAGCAATAGTTTGCAGTAGAAAAAAATGGAACCAATATATAAGTCATATCAAGTTTTAATCCTGTGCTCCTCCTTCTTTTTAGAAGCGGTTCACTCAGTCTGCTAATCACAGTGTTTTATGTTGCTGCTTTACAATCACACTCCAAATGCAAATCACTTCACTGGTTTCTTAGTGACAGCAAGCCCTGACAGCAGTAGGTACTTGGAATATGCCAGTAAGATTTTAACAGCTTTGAAATGGTTGCAAGGGACACTGTTTTGGGAGATTACAATCAGGGCATTCCATCAGAATGCTTTATTTCCTCCATCAGCCTATATGCAATGAGCTAATAAGTGATTACTGTCTTTGTATCTTTTTATTTGAGGACTAGGTAGAACATTTCATTCAGTGAACAATGATTGTGTCTTCTCTAGGCATATGTGGCTTATTAATATTAATGAAGCTTGCACGTATTCATCTAAAAAGGACTTATATCCTACATAGTCACTATTTATCTAGGCAAATTTGGCTTCATCATTTTCTATTTACTAAAAATAAGTCTTGTGCTGTTGATTTATAACATCTTCCTGTTTTGTGTTGGGAATAGTTATCTCTGCCTCAATGCCTGAGAGTGTGTAACCACCTTGCGCTCACTTAAGGGAAGGAAGCTAAATGTGAGTTCAGAAAAAGGATGTCCTTTTGGCAGCTGTCCATCTGTGGACAAGGAAAGTGAAAACTTAAAGATTAACAGAGAAGTTAAACAGGTTTCATTATTGTTTTCCTGTGAGTCTCATTCTGTGTTTAAAGTGTGGTGTAAAAAGCCAAGCATGGATTGCAGCAGGGATCAGAAGGGAGCAAAAACTGTTCAGAGCACTTTCCACACATGGGCTTCTGACAAACCCCTTCCTTTCATTCCAGTTGAACTGTTGGCTCAACAAGCTTCCTCTTTAATCACTTAGAAATTATATTTGTGAAGAAGAAATGAGAAAGGGAACTCTGCCTTTACAGTTCTGAAATGTGTTCACTGACATCACAATAATTTTTCTAAGTTCTTTTCACCAGTTCCATTAAAAAGTCATGCACTTAAAATACTACCTTTTTGAAATGAACATGAATATCAGCCAACTTTCAGGGATAACTGTAGTAGAAAATGAAATAGTGATAGAAATTTCTGAAATTTGGTGAGATGGCCATATCTGTAGCTCATGGCCCACGTAGTGTAAACCCTTTCTAAAGGTGAGTATATTTGTAGCACCAGTCCAATATTTGGGAATTGCAATGAATAATTAGGTGAATCTCAGCTGCCATGCAATGTCCTGGGAAAAAGGATGTGTGTAATTCTTAGGGTGTACATAAAGGAAGATTAAGTTCCAGAGGCATAAAATGTTGTTTCTGTATCTTATTTTTCTTACTCTGAATGAATTTCTTAATTATTTCATGCTTCTGCTGCTAATATATAAAAGGGATATAATATATTGAAATTACCTATCCTGTTTCTTGAAATTCTGGAGTTTCTGAGAGTATAGCTCTGGGATATTCTACTCTTTCTTAATATATCCTTTTTAAGCAGGTGGCAAAGCTAGTGTAGTCCCTGAGCATGAGAGGCTGCAAACAGAATTTCTCTTTCAAATTTAAAAGAAGACCTCTGATCATCTGCTATTATTTTACTCTTCAAATAAACTTCTTTTATTCCTCACTTATATAATCCTTTGTTACTCTGTGAATAGAGTCTGACAAAAATGTGCAGTCTCTTGGATGAGTTGCTTTGCCTCTGGCTTAGTCAGCTTCCAAGACTACCAGGTTTCCATATCATGGGCTAATTTATACCATTCCTGATTATCCCAACCTGAGGCCATTCTTTCAGGGACAAAGGCTTTCCCAGCAGCTCAACTAGCATAATTTTAAAGGCCTTCTAGCCTTTTGGAGCATTCTGCTTGTAATAGGCCACTTGATTGAATTCCAGATATCTTTTAAGTCCAGCTAAACTAGTTTTAGCTGTCTTTCACACAGAGACATTTCTCAGTTCATACAATTTTACCTTTTACTTAGGTAATTGTCCTTTACTATGCCCATCTTTGTTAATCACCAGGGTTTTTTTTCTGTGAGTTTATACCCTTCTAGTTCTGTAAACCAATGTCTCCTTGTACTAGTGTTCTTTCGGATAAAGCATTCATTATGTTATATGTGTAAAGACCAGAAATCAGCTCTTACATGCTCCCAAATGCCCTTGATGTTCAAGTGTTCCCTGAAGTTCTCTACAGCATGACAGCTGGAGACAATTCCTTTGGTCCTGATCTTTGTCTTGGACTGTTCTTTAGGATGCTTCTATAGATTTTATTGTCTGATTCTCCATTAGGCATCTTTAAGAGCACTTTTGATACTCTGAGAACCAGGCTTGGAAACCCAGGGCCTGATGTTGGGCTGTCCTGGTGCTCAGTTTGTAGATCTGCACCACCGATGCTGGGAACACCTCATTCTTCCCCAACAGTTTTGGAATCATCCTTGACTTGAGGTAGTTTCAAGTCAAGTTCAAAGAAAACAAGTTTCTCACAGTATCCAAAACCCCCCAAATGTTTGTAACACATGTGAAAGTTAAAAAAAAAATAAAATAAGGAAAGCAATATGTACTTTCACTTAAAACCACAATTTACTTACCCTAATATTACACTAGAACGTTTTCTCTGTATTTATCTAAGGGTTTTCTTCACACTACTATGGCAGGGATAAAGAAAAAGGCAAAAATAACGTTCTTGTGAGTGGCACCTGCCGTTGTATTTCAAGCAACATGGTGAAGAGAAGTTTAACACACATTTTGGAGGAGGATATTTCCTAGAGAGATAAGGAAAAAAGGTCTTTTCTGATTGTCTTTGGTGTTCATTTCACAGCTGCAAAAACAGAACTCAGTCTCTGCTGAATCACTCCAGCAGAAAATCTCATGTTTTCCTACAATGGTTCAAACTTGCTTATGGATTTCTTTCTAGATTGTTCCCTGTAAAGACAGACATTGTCTTTCTCATATATTTATCCTGTTGGTACCTATTGCACTGGTGTGGACTATGATGATTTTCTCTCGGCTAAACCTTCCTGTACTGTTTCTTTCTTGAATAAATGTTGAAAGAAATGTATCAAGGATGATTTTTAATTATAAAAGTTCTTTGAAAAGATTTTTTTTTTCTCACCTGTATAATTAGAAGACACTTTAAAAGAAAATTTTCCAGTCAATTAGTCCCTAGTGAAGCTCAATTTGTTTTACAAATTAACCTTTTCTTAAAATAACAGGATGATTTAATGCAAGAGTTATTCTGCTTCTTTCAGTCTGTACTAAGAGTTCTCTCTTCCACAGATGTACATCCCTCTGAAGTCAATAGGAGCTACAATTTAAGTTAATAGGGTTTTGTTCCCTAAAGCTTAACTTAAGCTTATATGTTGACTATTCAACACTGGAATACTAAAGCTGTTTCTACAACTTTGAGTTGAGCTCTGGCTCAAAAAAAATAAAAAATAAAAAAGTTTAATCTTCTTGCTGAACACTGCCCATGCATATTGGTGGCTGTAACTTGGAGGCCACATTTCTCTACTGAAAGTGAACATGTGGTGCTCCTCTGTATCCCACTGTGGTTGTGTGATGGTATGCAGGGGGGAAAATGGGGAAGGACAGTGGTATTCCACCTCTGTTCTGACAAGGTGGCTGTGTGGTTCACTTCAGCTGTTTTTAAATGCTGGAATACTGCTGGGAACTAAATCTGGAAGTAAATCCTGGGGGAAAACCGATTTAGTTGTATATTGTGAAAATACGGCATGTATGAAAAAATCCTGGGACTCTGACTGGTTTGCACATCTCTCCTGTCCTTAGGAAAGCCTGTAGCTGGACAAACACATCTGTCCTAAAGGCTTATTACTCTGTGCTATGAGCAGAGGTGATGGTTGTAGGCAACCTGAATTCAGCTGGAGTTCTGCTACCTGCAGAGAAATTCTGACTGAGCTGGATATTGAAAGCACCTCAGGAGGCTGGGGTAAGAAAGCCAGTCTGTGTATTACTCCCAAGTTATTCTGAAGACAAAACCACAGCTGAGGGTTTTGCTTTAAATTATCCCTTTCTGCAGCTAGCAATAATTTTGAAGTGGCTTAGAAGAGGAACTGGCCTTTTATTATCTTTCTTTCTTTTTTTTTTTTTTTTTTTTTTTTTTTTTTTAATTTGCAATGTTAAGCTGGGTTTAGGCATAGCTATGAGCAAGTTCTGAAGTGAGAAGTCTGGGATGGGTGGATAGTTAAGTAGACTTACATGTAGAGAGTTCTGGACAAAATCACTGATTGGAGCATTTTTTTTTCCCTTGATCCAGTCTCCTACTGGCATTAGCTCATGCCACGAAAGAAAGAAAATGCTGGTTAAGGAGATTCTTAAGAGGTGGTTCAACCTGAAAGCAGCAGAAGTATTGCAAAACAGACTGGTCACAATTTAAAGTAGTAACCTGATGCATACAGGGATGCCTGTTGTCTTAGAGCTGTACACTGCCTCTGCCCTGGGCTCTGCACCATATTCATCCCAGCTGAGATTTCCTCTGGCACATCAGCCTGATCATTTAGTGCAGCATCCACATAAATGTGCCTCTCTGGTTTAGGGTGGCAGGTTTAGAGCTCCTTCCCTGGCTTTTCCCCCACCTGTCACAGCAGTGTAAGTGCAGTGTGTGTGTGTGACTGCTCTGCTCTCAGCTGTGTGCTCAGCATGGATCACACCTGGACACACCTGGCATGGCCTGGCACTCACAGGATGGGGTCAGGCAGGAGCATCACCCGAGGAGGGATGCTGGCAGCTCTGCAGGGGAGAGAAGGAATAGTTGAGAGTGTATGTGATACATCTGTTTAATGATCTTATCTCTCCTGGGGGATCTTTTCCAATACCTTTTAAAATGTTAGGGGGGAAACAGAGGAACAAATACAGTGCCTCTCTCTGTGAAGTGCCCAGACTTCCCCAGCTCTCTGTTTCTATAAGAAACTCCAGGTCTTTCAGTGCTGTGTCCATTTGCTTTAGGAATAAGTGTACTTTCAGATTTTCTGCTCAGGGCCAAATAAGCTCTTCTGTGTAAGAACTGCAGTAAGTGGTACTCCCTTGTTTGCACCCTTGTGGACTGAAGTGACTTTATATGCTGCATGTGGGCTGTTATAGCCGGGTCAGTGCAAGGTTAGCTATCTCTCCATGATTACCAAGAGTGATTTTTTTCAAAAAATGAATTCGCCATGGCAGTCAAAAATAAAATAGCATGCAATATTGCAATTTGTCTCACCAAAACATGCAGTTTAAATGGGCAAGGAATATGTCATTAATGAAGTATAGTTGATTTAGGTGACACTGGTTAAAATTTGAGAAAAGTTTTATTATGTTGTAATTTTTCTATGTTCATTCTTCAGTGCAAGTACTATACTTGGAACTAATTTTCATTTATTACACATTTCATAATACTATTAGTCTGATTAATTAATGCATAATACATCCTGGAGACTAATTTGTTTACTCCTAGAGGGCTCATTAGGAGTTGCTATATGAATGTGAGATTAGATTTTAAAGTGAGCCACCTTCTAAAGATTGAATCATATGTCTGCTTTGCAGTAAACTGGCAAATGAAAATCTGGTAATCTATATCCCTCATTGAGATGCAGAAGCGTGTTAAAAGCTTACTGAAGCTAGACACGTAGCTGGGCATTTCTCACAGCTAAAAAATACCTATTTCCTTATAGCAGGTACAGCTTTACATACATTTTGAATCGAAATACTGATTTATTAGGACAATTTGTCACTCCTGTGAATCTGAATGGAGTAGTACATGCATTTTTATTTTGCATTTAAATGCATACAGTATCCTCATAGGGTTTCAACTTTGTTATTTTACTTTTTAATGGTGTTGTCTAACCAAAATGAATGGGTAACTCTGCACTGAAGTTCAGCTTTCACCAAATACAGTAAAATTTGGTCCAGTTCCCTTGAGTCCTGTGAGTCAGTCTAGATTTTATTGCCCACTGCTGTATACAAATATCATATTGTTATAAGGTTTTGCCCAAATGACTTAATAAGAACTTTCATTTTTAAACCTTATTTTTTTTGTCCTAGCATGAATTCTGAGTGTTTTGTAATAACTGGTGCAAGCAGTATGAGAGGACTGAGCATCATTACAGAAAGAGTCAGTGGTGGCTCCTCTGGGAGTATATATACTTATGTAATTATATAAAAGTTCCATGCATATCTGTCTGGGTTTATTTATATTGTGCACATATATTCATAAAAATGTCTTATTCATTGGTACCCCCTAGTTCTGAACCAGTCATTAAAGCTGTTTTCTATTCTCTCTGTTTTCTGTTACCCTTTCAAGTAGAACAGATCAATGCTTTTCCAAAAGCTTTGTTTTAAGCCATGTTCTCCACAGACACTTGATTTACAAATATTCTGAAGTCATTTATGGTCAAAGTTCCGAAAAAAAATCATTATGTCTTTTATTTCCAGAACTTGGATTGGAAATCTTACCAGTCAAGATTGTGTAATGACAGGTCCTGCTTTCTGTTAACTTTGCCTTTTTATTGTGAAAAAACTCCCCTTTTCACAATATTGGGAACCTCATGTTTGAGCTCTGCCTTGATTAGGAAAATGTGAATCCACAACATGAAGAGAGTGAGTTACCTGAGTTTTTCTTTCATCCCCCTGCACAAAGAGTTCAAGCTAAAATAGCAATAACCTACAGGGTCTGAGTTGTGATTTAACTGCCTTTATTCTTCTTTCAGGAAGAATATTTGCATTCCTCTTTATGCTACTGTGAAATCACAGATGGCCTTAAAGTTTTTAGGTGGTGTCCCATTCTTTCTTTTAATCTTTTTTGTTCTCCTCACAAAACCTTTCATCTCACTGAATAGGGATGATTTTCAAGTCAGTCTTTAGACTGAAATCTTAGCCCTGCTGAAGGAATTAGGAGATTTTTAAATTTATTTCGGAGTCTAGATTCTGAGTGTTAGCCTTCTGTGGGTTATAAAATGTTCTGTGGATTTGTGCCTTTTGATGATTTTGTGGATGCTTACCAGAAACACCTATGGTTCATGGCCAATCAAGGCAGTCCATTTTGTGATCCATTTTGTGAATCATCCCAGAAAGACCAGAACACTGCTTCACACATTTGTTCTATGCTTCAGTAAATATGATGTTTGGATTTGAAAGAATTTTACCTTGCAATGCTGCACAAACAAAACAGGACTACACCTTTTGCAAGCTGCTTGCTGTGTTAGTTGAATACACTGTGTAAATCCTTGGCACCATGACTTTGTCCTTGTACTTGAAACAAAACAGGTCTTGGGGGAAAAAAAAATGAAGTGTTTCTTCAATTATGGAAAATGGAATTGCTCACTAATAGCTCTCAGTCTTATCAAGGTGAAGATGAAATAAATTCTCCCATCACAAGGATGACAGCACGAATGCTTTTTGCTTGCAGGGTTTCTCTTTCTAAGTTTTGGAATAGAAAAGGGTTAAAAAACTAACTGTATCTTTCCAAATTATCACCATCCTCCTAAACCCCATTGTGAGGTAGATTTCCTTGTCCAGCAGAGGTTCTACAGTAGTCAGGAAACAATCAGTTCTGAATTGAGATGGTCATTATAATATACATAACCTGTACATACAATCTTGTCAACACTATTTTATTTCAATAGTTATATCTAAAGTCAATTATCATATGTCAATGAAAATACTTGTGACTTTTATTTAAAACCCCTATTTTTAAAGTGTATTCACTATTTTGAAACTCCCTGAATTACATACTACGTATAGATATATATCACTGAAAACTGTGCAGACAATAATCAATGTTTCTGGAATGTCACCACACTCAAACTGATGGTCAGTTTAAAGGGAGAAGACTTATTGAGAATTGCCCTATGTTTATTCCTCTGAGCCTTTTGGGTCATTCTAGGGACATTCCAAGAGACACCTGCACTGGAAATAGGACAATTGTGGCAAGGAAATGTAAGGAATAAGCTGATTGCCTAATTACTTTATTTGGTTCAAAAAATTCTGCTCCCAAAATTCCCTTATTTCTTACCATCTGTAAACTCCAGGTTCACTGACAGGGAAATACAAAGCCATCTCCACTTTGAGGTTTGAATTTCTACTTTGCTGCTGTTGTTGTATACAAATGGTCTTGATTCATGCTGCAAATTAAGTTTGAGACCAAGTTTGCCCTTGTGAGGCATTGGCAGCTGCCCAGTGAATACCTCGAGAGGGGAGTTGGCTCTTTGGGTGGCAGGGTAGGCGTTGTGGAGAGCAGCATTTCCTGGATGCCTCTCCTTGACAACACTGTCAGATACACTTAGCGTTAAACCTCGATCCCTGGAATGCAGTAGAGTTTTGTTTTTTACTTCAGTGGAAAGAGAATGTGCCCCTGAAAGCAGTTAGTGGAGTGCCCAGGACAAGCTAATTTGTTTTGCTAACACAGTTCACCTATGTTAGAAAACACTTTTCAAAACGAATTAAACTTTCGTCTGGTATGGACAGGATTAATGAAACTTCTTTCAGAGCCCATCAGCACCATTCATTTATAATCAACCAGAGCCATTGCTGTCTAGTGACAGGAGACACTGTCCTGTCCTTATGGAAGCCAGTAGGATCTCCTGTGTCAGTAGGTAAACACAGCTGACAAGTTGAGATGTCTTGAGAGCTCTTTTGCAGCAGCAGGTATTTTATGTGATTCAAAACAGGGTAGGTAAAGCTTCTCTTGATGAGTTTTCAGCATCTGTCCTTGTCTGTTACTCCACAGGGCTGAGTAAAGTGTTTTACCTCAGCAATACTGCTGCCTGTATACAGTTCAAGTAATAAGACTCTGGGAATCTCTCTTGCATGACAGTTTTAAAGAAATTAATTCTTTATTATTAAGCACTTGTTTCCCAAATGCCTGAAACTATGGACAGGATAAGCAAAGTACCTAACTGTCCTTCAGCAGTGTTGATTAAAGCTTAGATTATTTCAGCTGGTTAGAACAAGTTGTTTTGCCATTGATATTCTCATGACAGAGACCAGAGCTCTTGTGCAGAAAGCAACCCCAGCAGCATCCAGAAGGTTTTGTGTTCAGCACTCAGTGCTCTGTGCTGGGCTCCCTGCAAACCGTCAGGAAAGAAGGGGAAATTCAACACTTTTTGTTCTTTTTTAGAGACCAGTTTACAGTCTTTTCAGAAATTCCATTGTCAGTAATTATCAATCAGGGAATGTCCTGCTGTGTTTTGGGAAGCAGATATTTGTGGGTCACCTGAACACGTTTTGGCAAGGTGCAGGTTTTACAGAGTTGTTTTCCTCTTCTGCCGGGCAAGTGGGGTGGGGCAGTCAGCAGCAGCTGGAGCAAGGGGTGCAGGCAGGAATGTTCCTGTGTGATCCCTGAGCAATGAGCAGGACTTAGCAAAAGTGCAATTTGCAGCAACCTGGGGATCTTTGACCTGCAGAACTGAAGGATCCATAAGCAAGGAAGTATTTTGGGACATAAGACATTTATGGCAATCCTGACCCATTATATTGCTCAGAGTTATATTTCTACAGATTTTGTGTTGCTTAGGTTTGCCATGGATACATATAGTAAGAATAATAACTAATTATATGCATTTGTTTCACTTTTTAAATTCCAATTCACATTCAAACACTCACCACAAATTTTCCAGTTTTTTCCAACATCACAGCTAAGAAAAAGGCCTGAGATGTGAATAAAGGAATTGTGAATCCAGCATTGCAGGATTTTTTTTTTCCTTATTAATATTGCTGATAGAAAGTTTACGCCCCAGCTAACTCCTTAGAAGCTTGTCCAGTATTATTTGCAGACTAGCACAAGCTGGGAAGTTGTATTCATCTTTTGAGATGAACAGTGATTAAATGAAATAAAGAAGAGATTGAATTTTTAATGAAGCATATTTAACAAATTTGGAATTTGGGTTTGATATTATGGCAATGCATGGTATTATTATATGGTGTTGAAAAGCATCCATCTCTTATAGGATGGAGGTTCAGAAGCATTTATCAGCAAGAAGGGAGTGTGCATGTACAGCAGTGACCCATGGGATTAGTTTAAAGGCACTGGAGTTCCTGAAGATCTAAATTATACAACTGACTTAGAAAACCATAGCCACTAATCTGCTAGCAATTCCTTTATTCTAAAGATCACCTGTGCAGCTGATGAAATGTGTTTCCAAAGGAAAATTACTCCTTTTGTGTTTAGATACAAGATGCACAGTAAACATTTAATTTAATTAAGCTTCCATAAACATAATAAAGGATGAATTCAAAGATAGTCAGCATTACCTCTGCTGATTTCAGATATGTTGCACCAGAATAAAAAGACTTGATGTTTTCAATAGCAAGACAACTTAGGTCACACATTCAGCATTGCTATGGAAAAGAACCTGTCTGTCCTCTCCTGTGTTTTCCAAGCTGTCCATTCATTTCAGCCTCTTGCTCTCTGCTGCTGTGAGCATTTGTGCAGCTGTGCATGAAAGGGATAAGGGAGTTAATCTAGATAAAAAAATAATCTAGTATCATCTAATTTCAGAAAGCTTTATTTTATTAATTTATCCTCTATAATAGTAGCAAGACTTAAAAAAAATTGTCAAATGCAACAGTGTCCTTCTCATAAGTGTAGACATAAATGCTCTCACAGAAAACACATTGGATTTTGGCTCTTTCTGCACACAAAGCAGATTCCTTTCTGTGTTCCATGGCACTTATATGACATTTTATTAGAAAACCTATTGTTTAAATCATCACATCTTATCATAGTTCCCTTCACATCACGTTGGTTTGTCAGCAGTTGGTTTTTACTCCCACATGGTTTCTGAAAGTCTGAGCTCCGGGTTAGGTTTTGTGCAGCACAGCTCGGGCTCCCTCCCTGCAGGGGGACAGTGCCTGCGCTGGGTGCCCAGCCAGGAGCAGGGGCTGCCTTCACAGCAGCTGGGCTCTCCTTCACTGTTTGCCTCAAAGCTGATAATCTCCTGGGATTTCCTATGGAGTTATTCTGGGTTTAATTCACATCATATTTTCAATTCACTCATCTGCCTTAGGGTAGTTTCACCCAGAACGAGGCAGCGATGCCACTCTGTCCAGCGTCGAGCACAGGGGTAAGCCTGCAGCTGCCAGCAGTGCTCCAGAAGATGCTGGAAATTCAGGAGGTCTTGTCTGAGCTCCAGGGAGGTCAGAGCCTCCAGGCAGGCTCAGCCCTGCTGCCCTGCAGGGTGCAGGTCTCTGGGCAGTCCCTGCTGTCACCGTGCCCGCTCTGTGCGCTGGGCACGGCAGAGTCCGGCACCAGCCCTGAGCTCCGGGAGGGTGCTGGATGTCTGCCTGCCTTCCCTCCAACTGCACAGCTGTGGCAATGAAGGCAAAAATTGTCTGATGTTATGTAAATCACTGCCATGACGAGTAACCCTGACTGACTAAAGCCACAGAAACATGGCCATTTACACCAATAAGGACAAAATCTTTTCTCTAATCTTGCAGTCTATGTACTAAATTAAGGTGAACTCTAAGTGGTGTACTAATGAGAAACATGACTTACATGTTTCTTTTAATTTAAAAACAAAATAATTGGTTGGATCTGAGTTATTGCTTGATTTGCATCCTTTAATGTGTATTGTAAAATAAAACTTTAAAAAAAAATTATTGAATTTTTTTTTCACTCTCTGTACTTAATACTTTCACCTATTTCCCAGACTGCCTTCTCTTTGCCATTGTGAGCATTGCACAAGGACAGCTTCAGACAAGAAACATTCCCAGCTTTAAACAAGAGTCTGCTTAAAAGTGGTCTTTGGGGAAAAAAAAATACATAGAACAGGATCCTTCGTAATCACATTAGCAAGAGACTACAGTCACTTCTTTTCACCTTGGCAAATTAGGATTTCGTTAGCATGCTTTTAATTTCTTCCAAAGCTTATCTTAATGAATACTCCAATCTCAGTAGGAGAAAATGGTAGAAATGTTGTCAGAAGATGTTGATTACACTCAGCAGTAAGTATGCATTTCACAATAATATTTTGTTTTAACACAGGTGAACTGTAAATGGTGAGGTACCAAGGAAAAAAAAAAGAGTATAAAAATTCAATTCTCTAGATAATGATATTTCTAAAGATTTTTGCATTTAAGAAATGTGAAGGTAGGCTGTCATTTTGCTTATCAGCTGGGTCAATAATCCATTCATGAAATGATTTCCAATTTCTTTTGCTTTGATGTTGATTTGGAGGAAAGATGACAGGAGAAGAAGGAGGACAGGAAACAGAAAAAAAAAGTCACTTTTTCATAACTACAGAACAGTAAAATAGTAATTTTTTCTGCCTGTTGATAGACTAACAATCCTTGAATATTCAATAAAATTTCAAAAATGGCAACATAACAGAGAATCTTCACACTTTAATTTTTCTGAAGTATATGATTTATATAAAACTGTCATGATTTTTTTTTCATGGCAAAATACAAGGCTTGTTCTAATAAAAGAAAAAAAAAAGAAAGAAAGAACATCTACTTTAGAGGGAGCAAAACTAGGTTTGCATTTTCTGCAGGCATTGCACTTTTTAAAGATAACTCCCTCCATTTTTCCATGCTTCCTGTGTGTGCCAGGAAGGCCCCAGTAGGATATGAGAATTTAGCTAAGATTTTCAGAAGTAACTAATAATTTTGTTTTCTTCATTTGCCAGACATTGAAAATCACATGCGAAGACACCTTGACGCCCCAAATGCTTATTTTTTAGGTCCTTTTTTTCTTCTCTTCCCTCCAATATGAAAGTTTCCCAGAAAACTGCCTGTCAGTTTGCGCAGCCAGATCTAGTTTCTTAAACGAGGTAAGAGAATTTATCAGCTGACAGTTTTAATTGGTATAACTCTCCAGAGCAATAGCTTTCTTCATATTCCTGTGGATCAAAGTTGGCAGGACTGGACCTTTACACCACAGAGATATTTTCCAGCTGCATAAAGTGCAGTGAAAGGGGTGGAAATGAAACATGTGCTGGACATCACCAGGCTTCTCACAAACCTGCTGTGGGTTAAGCCCTTTTTCTAATAACTTCCAGCATCTGGGGTGATAATTTAGCAGTGATTTTCAGAAAGTGATTCTTCCCAAATCCCCAGTGTTGCTCTCTGCATTGTAGCTTGTGCAGCCAAATGGGCAGAGCATCCTGCTGCTCTGTGAATACTTTGGAAATGCTGAGTTTCCTGGAATACTCTGTAGAAGTGTTTGGGTATCCAGTGCTGAAGGGCTGCTGCTTACATAGCAGTAGCATGTCTCATTTTCTGTTGTTTTGCTTCTACTGTTCAATCACCCTTACTAGAGGCTGAGGTGAAGTTACTATTCATTAAACTGGAAACTAAATCTTTGAAAGAGCTGCTGGCTAGGACTTGCAGGACGTGCAGCTGAACTATGTTTATTCAAAAACAGAATTTAAGAGGTGTCTGTCTTTATCGAGTTTGGGCCTTACAGACAAACACATCCCCCCTCTGGTGAGGCTTTGTCACAGTACACACACACCTCACACCCCCAGGCGTGTTTAGAGGAGAAAGTGACACCTTAGCCACGCTGTGCTAAACTTCACATCCTCTGTATTTCTTACATGCCTTTGTTACCTTTCACTTTGCTGATAAATCTTTTCTCCTATCTCCCATTTTTTAATCTCTCAAAGATTTTCTGAATCTGTATTTCAGTCAAAAAGGTTTTTTTCCTTTTTCCTCTCTTTGCCCCCTCCTGGGAGTGCTCAAAGCCCAGGAGCACATTCAGTTGCAATCCTGCTCCACATCTGCCTAGAGATTGCAAAACTAGAGTTGCAATCTCTAGGCAGATGTGGAGCAGGATCAGTGATTAATTGCTGATGGGCTAATGGCTTTGCAGTGGCTTAGCCAGCTGTGCAGCAGAGTGCCCTTTACACAGAGATGGGGAGTGCTGAACTAAGTCCCTTTGCATACCATTTGTAATTTCTTTGCTGTGTTTTAGATATTAACATTTGGAATTAGTAGTAAGTTCAGGTCTGCTACTAAACATGCCCTGTAGATACAGACATTTAACTGCTATGATATTCTGGAATGAGGGCTGGGAGGAATGTTAGACTGTTAAGAGCTTGTTTGGACACTACAGCTGGTAAAAACACTTAGTTTTTCACAAAGGGAAAATAGAAATCAGAAGTGCTTTCTTTCTATGAGTATTTCATTTGGAGCTTACCTCAGAGAAATGTGGAAAGTCAGAATAGAAACACTGCAAAAATAAAAATAAAAATAAATTAAATTTAAATTAGATACTATGCCAGTCTTTCCAAAAGGCTTCTTTTCAAAAGCCCTCTCTTTCCAAAATGGGAGCTTTGCTGAAAACCCAGACACAAGGTGAAGGACAGACTGAAGCATGCAGCCTGCTGATCCAATGCTTCAGTGAGAACAGATGGTATTCTGAAACAGTCCATTTGTGATCATTCCATAATAAAGATTAAAGTTGCGTATTCCCCAACAGAGGTGCTTTCGGCAGCCTGCCAACTCACGAGCAAGTTCTTGGCCCTCCTCTTCCAGCATTTGACTCCTTTTTGTTTTTTTCCTCTTATCTCAATCATACGATTTTTCAATGATGAATCTTTCTATAAAAAGTCAAGATAATGAAAAGGTTTTATATTCCCATTATTTTCCCATTACAATAGTGTATTAAGTACAGGAGGAAATAGTTTAATTGTTGGAGCCTATAATCTCACGGTAGTGTTTTCAGTCCTACACGTGTTGGAGCTTTCTCTGTTTCCAAGGTGTGTGAGGTTGATAATTACACAATGAATGCAGGCCATTCTCTCATTGAACGTGTCCTTGTGAGCTGAGAAGTGCGGGGGTGTAGAACAAGGCAGCAGCTGTAACTGACAT
This sequence comes from Pyrgilauda ruficollis, assembly GCF_017590135.1. NCBI lineage: Eukaryota > Metazoa > Chordata > Aves > Passeriformes > Passeridae > Pyrgilauda > Pyrgilauda ruficollis. Next base: position 2,154,841 of record NW_024530599.1, read on the forward strand.
TCTAATCACAGTTGGGAGTCAGAATTTTTCTTTTTTTTTTAAGTTGGCTGCAAAATGTTATTTTACTGGTTACAGTGGAGCTCTACCCTGCCAGGCTGTGGAATAGCAAACAACCATCTGAAAACCTGGGACAGCAACACTGAAAAAATTTTACACTGCTCATAACTACCAAGTACATAGGTATTGCATCACACTTCTTAGCTTAGTGTGATGTGAATTTTGATGCATTTCTTGTAAAATTGATAAGTATATTTTCAGAGGTCCATTCTTTATTTTTTTAAATTTTGTTTATTTTGTTATTTTTCATGTTACTATGCCATGTCAGTTTTAGAACACTGTCCATATATCATCTTAGTGGTATTACATTTCAAATATATATGTGTGCAAAAGAAAAGTTTTTAAAGCAGGGCTAGACCTTTGAATGCCCATACCAGTGTTTACAATACTGCATGAACACATAGACTTTCAGGCCCTGGTTCACTCAGAGCTGCCTGGAAAGCACTGAGCTCTTACTGTATTTTGATCAAAGTAGGTGCTCATTAAAATTGTAAAAATGCTTTGCTTTCACCCTTCCTCTGTTACTCGTTGTTCAGTTACCATTCGGATGAGGAAGCTTTCTTTGCATTCTGTAGTTCTTATAACATTTACTGGAATTGTGCCAGTTTGCAATCTGTGGGATGGAGAATCCTGATCCACACAGCAAGGATGCAGCTGAGGTTACCCAGGATGGATGTGCCCAGTGCTGTGTGCTTCCTTCTCTCCACAAATCCTGGTTTCCTTTTATGTTGCATAACGAATGTAAATGCCTTCTTACTGTAACTGCCATATATTATCTCCGATGAGATCTTCTGCCTTCCACTACTATTTTAGAAACCATTAGAGGAACCTTTTTAACATTTAATCCTTGGTTGCACTGCTGTGTCACTCACAACAATCCCTCTCTCTGAGCCTGGTGACTGTGACACCTTTGTAGGGAATGTAGGGCTTTTGTAAATAGCGCTGAACACTTCTTGGGAACATGGCCCAGCATAAAACAAAATACCAAATAAATATATTTGGAGTATTTAATCAGTAAATAAGAGTTTGGTCTTTACTTGTCTTCATCTCCTGCAAGAGATAAAAGGAAACTAAAAAGCACTTGGATGCCTCCACAGCTTCTTGACTAGTGTAACTTAAATGATATTTGGTTATAGTATATAATATTTCATTATAGTACATGGGTCAAATGCATTATTGTATTATGTTATTGATGATAGTTTTGTAGCTTGAATATACCATGACATGTTCACATTATCTCTGGGCAGTCAAAGAAGTAACTCCAAGTAGGCCACAGCCTTAGAAAAGCAAGATCCCTAAATAAGATTAAAAGATCTTTGAAGACTAGGCTTGGGTGGAATTGTAATATTTTGTTCTGTTGAAGTAAATTCTGTTCAGTGCTAATCAAAGAGAATTGTAACCATGTTAGTAAAAATAGGATATGTTAATTTATTAGGTTGCTCTCTGTATGCTGTCATTTTCTCACTTAGAAGAAATAAATATTACTTTGCTTAAAACGTTTGAAACTGTACATTACAGGTACCATTCTTTGTTCTTTGGCTGTCATAGTCTAGAGATCCTTCCCAAAATCATTCTAGAACCAGTTCTCAACTGGTGAAGAGGTGCCAAAATGTGTCTTTTGAGACCAGGCTCACATAAACTGTACTGTTAAGCAAACTAGATTTTGATTCCTGATATCAAGATCCTTGCTGTAAGTGCAGCATCCATTACTAGCACTCCCTTTCTTTTTTTCTAAGAGCTAAGGATCCCCACTAAATTTGCAAGAGGCCACATCATAAAAGGATTTGATAGGTTTTTCCTAGCAATTACAGTTCTCTTCTTTCCCAGTGGTTCCTTGCAGACCTCCTTCCTAAAAAGTTATCCATAACTCTCTGCCACATGAGCACATGAACTTTGTTATGTATCCCTGAAATACATAATGATCATCAGCAGGAAAGAGAACTTAAGTGTTCTGCCATAAGAACTGTGTCCTGACACAGCTTAGTTCCTCTGCATGTCATAGAATACTCTGGTCTACAGACCGAAATATTTAAATTACCTGTGGTTATAACCTAGGAGAAACTGGGAAAGTACCTGGCAGCTCTGTTGGGCTGTACTTCTGGGGCAGTTAGAAAAAGTGTCGCACCAAGTTTTATGAAGCACATGAGCTGAATTAAAGAAACAGTAGGTATACCTATCTTCCAAGGTGTAACTGTGTAAATTCTTTTTTATTACTAAACATGAAACTAGAATTTTTCTTTTCCAGTGTAAACTTTGGCCTCTTGATGCTTCCTTTCTGCTTTTCTTTCTTGTATTTTTAAACCACTGTTGAATTATAGAAAGGCAGAAAGTATTGTACTGCAGGATCTTTAGTGTTATGCTAGCATATAGCAGCATTCTCACTTACTGTGCTTGGCATTCTTCATTTTCTCTGTTTCTCTGTCTGAAAACATTTGCTTTTGGACACAAACATAGTCATGTTGGTATCACATGAAATTTTAAGTATGGCAATATGGTTTGTGTAATTCCCAGAGGTGTGTACTGTGCCTAAAGCCAGCAGTGATCTAAAATGAAAACTGGGAAGGAGTGTGCCTTTGGAAATGACGTGTAAAGATAAATAGTTTGACACCAGCTCTTCGGTGAATTTAAAATCAGTTAAAGGGCAGTAGCAGATGTCTAGTAGAAGCAGGTCTGAAATGGTATATATCTTCTGAGATTTTTAGTCTTGCATGTTTGATTTAGAGAGAGGGGTAGAGAGGGAGTCACTGGTGGCAGCGGCAAAATAAACTGACTGTCCACACCTTTACCTGCTGTTACTCAGGGGGAAGGTGATGCTGTGACATCTTCCATGCCTCTGTTCTGAAATTCATCCAGGCTTACTCAGAAGAGAGACCACTTGAGAATCTGTATTTAAAGCTGGGGAGTGGACAGTTGTCCGGTTGTGGGTGGGAGGAAAGAGAACTTCTACTGTCAGAAATAATTGTCTCATGGCTATGCAAAGCAATTGCTTCTGTTCTCACACTCAGAGTCAGAGAAAGGCTCTAAGACCATCAGAATACACAAAGTGGTAAGACTAAGGGGCAAGAAAAACATTACATAAATTCTTAAGTATAAGTTTGTTTTATTAATTTAATCTTTTTTCCCATTCCCTTATTTAGTACTTCAGTTCTATCTCTCCTTTTTTGGCTGATTCATAATTTATATCCTGGTTTACAACACATTTTGATTTTTTTCTTGCTGTAAACCTTTCAGTTGCTGAGCAGAAGGAGATGTAAAACTGATACAAAAAACAGAAAGAGCTGCTGCTCCTCCCTGGATTTAGCAATCAGTTAGGCAAACGTTTACATAAAGAGTACCTGTATTTCTTCTGAGGCTTGGATCTCTGCATAAAATCAAGACTGGAATTTCCCTGTGCATTGAAGTAGACACTGTTTAGCTACATTAAACAAAATGTTTGCTGGGAACCTGGTGTGAAGCTTTCCCCTGTGTGCTTCTGCTCTTCCTCCAGCAGGGATGTGAGGAGCTTGAAAGCAAAGGGATGTGCCTGGGAAGGGCAGACCCGAGCTGGCAGGAGGAGATGTCCTTTGGGCAGCCACTCAGAGCACTGAACAGCAACTACAAACAAAGGGGTTTCTTGCCTTCCTGTTTTACACTGTTTGAGTGTTAGTTACAGCAAGAGAAGTGCCAGTAGGGGCAAGGCATTCCCCATTGTCTCTTTCTTGTGAGAGCTATTAAACAGCTTTTGAATGTGCCTGCACCATCCTTGGTTTGTTTTCCTTTACCTTGGGCTTGTTTCTCTCATCCCTGTGATTTCATGACTACTGTGAGATCACTCTGTGCAAAGACTGATTTAGTTCAGCTGGTGTAAACCAGCCTTTAATATTCTGGGGGTTTGACTGATTTCGATAACTTTCTGATTCAGTTTTTCAGAGATTTACCTTCAGCCTTAAACATTAAAAATCAAAGAATTTAAGTTGCAACCATTCCACACTGGTTTACATAACAAAAAATTTTGAATCAACAGTCTCCTTGGATCCTAATTTTGGGGTAAAGTTTCAGTTACATCCAGGCAAAAGACCGCAGCGTTATTGATCATTTGCTTTTCCAGACAGTTTTTAATTGGCAAAGTTGCTTTTAAGCAGAAGCACTATCAAGAAACACAGTGTTTGCTGCTTTGTGCCTTTTGCCACTGCAGCTAATTACCAAAATGTGCACTATAAAAAAGTATTTCTGTGCTCATCATCCTTTCCTGCCTGTGATTCATTCCAGGTTGCCACAATCAAGCATTTGTAGCATCACAGTTCGTTACTGCATAAGTGGATTTGATGTCACAGAATCATTGTTTTCTTCCTGTGCTGAGAAGGAACAGACTGTGATTAGGAGGGAAGTTGCTTCTGTGATGCACAGGCACACGTGAGAACTCGGAAATCAGAAGTGAATAAAGAAGAGAATAGTCAAAAAGAAATAATTTTAAACAGAATTGTTCAAAGAGGCAATTTAAAGGAGATGACTGAAAAAAATTATTCAAATGTGGTGTAATATGAAAGATAAAAGGCAATTTGTGTACCTAGGATATATTTGTCCTAAAGAGATGAAGTAGGATTTAGAGTATTTATACCCAACTTGAATTAGTGACAGCTTCACTACAGAATATTTTGTTGACTTATAGATAGATTCAAAGAGATTGAATTTCAGTGCTGAGGAACTGCAAACACAAATCCAAGAGTTAACATGTAAGAAATCATAGCACAAGACTCAAAAGCACATGGTGTTTTCAGAGGTCCCTCCCTGCTAATCCTTGTTGAGTTGCATTATAACCATACTATTCCATTCCCAGCTGTAATATGGCCATTAATGCAAATACTATTTTTCAGAACCCTATGCGAATTATATTATCCTTTTCGGTGTTAGATGTCCAGATATTAACTTTGAAAATGTCAGGAGATACAAATGGTGGTGGCTATGATTTAATGATACTGAGAAGCCATAACGTATTGTGAAGGTTAAAACTTTGTATTCATTAATGCCAGTTCTTGTTGAATATGCACTAATTTTTTTAACAGCATTCCCTGCAATTTTGCGAGTATTGTCAAATGACAGTGACTTTTAATTTTAGATAGTTTCTTTTTACATTCATTTTTTTACTTTTCCTTTCAAGAAAGTTGATTTCCATGGAAAGCAAAACAAAAAACCCAAGCCAAACCAAAGAGATGGAATCATGCTAAGCCTTTTTTTGGACAGCTTTTCTGACCATTGGTACCACTAATAAAGAACATGAGGAAGTTCTCCAGTATTTTGCACACTAGCTGGAAGCTCATCAAGCTGTTTTCTTTTGATTCTACAACACTAAGGAGATATGTACTGAATTTTACAATCAGTTAATTGGGCTCATGATACCGTGTTGAAGCCTTGTCAGCACTCTGAGAACCATTTCTCCAAATGGAGTTTAGGCCAGATTCCAGACCTGATGTTCCTGTGAAGGTCATCAGATGATTTCCATGGTGCCACAGGCTGGGGCTCACCAGTAGAAAGGCTGTGGCTCAGTGGGCCCCTCTGTAGTTCATGTTCCTGCTGTGACTCCTTCATTCCTCGTTTTGATTTCCAGCCCCAGCTCCTGTGACAGGGATGATGAGCTGGTAGTTGTTTGTTCAGGGTAACATCTGTTATGTCCAGAATTACATGGTGAAGCCTCAACAAGTAAGAAATGAGAAAATCTCCATGTTCAGTTTGTGTGTACTAGTATATTATGTTATGCAAAATAACAAAAAAAAAAAACAACCCACCACCAATTAGAATGATAATTAGTTTCCCCAGCTGTGCAGGGGGATTGGGCATTTGTTAAGGGGAACATAGACACAGTCAGTCAAAATCTGCTGCTGATCAGTGTCCCTAGGATGTGCATTTTTACTACTGGATCCAGTCCCAGAATTCCTTGGCTCTGTTTTGCACAAGGTAGAGAACTTATTTCTCTAGTCCGCGCTGCCTGCAGACGGAGCCGTCGGGATCTGCTCCGATCCCGCGCTGCCCGTGCTTGGCTCGGGGTGCCCAGGATGGCGCGGGCACAGCCCAGAGCGGGCCTGGCGGCTCCTGGGGCTTTCCCAGGAGGGTCTAATTTCTACTGGGGTGTGAGGTGGGAGGCTGCAGAGGGGGAAAGGGAGGGTACAGCAGGTACAGTTGAACAGCAACACAAACCGGTAGGAATACAAATCCGCTCAAAGTTAGACCTGGGTAGAATCTTGAAAGTGATAGAGATGAACTCTATAAAAATTCACTTTATGTTTCTGTGAGGTTCTTTGAAACTTATTCTTGTGTAGAAGATATATTGTTAACGCTTCACAGTGAGAGCAAAAGCAGAAATATATAGACTTTCAAATAATTCTTCTGAGGTCAAATTAAAAGATTTCTCAAGCTCCTCAACTAATAACACACTCATTTATTAAAAATCTATTTAAAGCATTCCATTGTTCTCTATAAATATTAATGTTTATTTTAATAAGTGCTTTACAGGTTTATTTTAATTGTATCTAAAACCCTCCAGTGACTAGAAAACTTTGTATTCAAGTCCAGGTGTACAGGCAAATCCAGAATGTATTTCTAAGATGTGGTAGCACACTTATTAATACTATTATTAATGACAGCTATTTTTGTTGTCGTTTTTGATTGCCACAAGAGAACACAGAAGCTTGCAGCTGGGATTCTTTGAAGCAACATTCCATACCTTAGGGAGCCATTATTTCTACAAAAAACAATGAAATCAGTTAGCATAGGTAATAAAATAATTATACTAATTTATTTTGGCTATTAAGTGTTGAATCCCCTTAGCTAATAATCCACTTGAAGTTGTTACTCAAACTGCCCTGGATGCTTTTGCCTTAAGGTTAATCATGAATTCTTATTCACTGATAAATCTATTTTCAAGAAATTCCTGCAGTGCTTTTCTTCTAGTGTTAATTTGACCACTGTCAATAAACGGAGGTGTTGTTACCCAAAACTAGTAGAGGATATTTCCCACTGTCCCATCAAAGGCAACAGTTATTTCTTGACTTGTTTTTACCTGGTTACAAATGTACTTGAGGCTGACCCGCTTGCAGTTAGGAAAAGCTGGTGACTGACAGTGGTGTGACAGGAGACTTTGCTCAGGGGGTGTTGGGGAAACCATCTGTGAGCTGGCTCAACATCCTTCCACAGAAGGGAGCCAAATACCTGCTGAGAAATCAATATAAATTGTTCTCTTTGATTTATTTAAACTTTGTTTAATTTTGCATGGTTGTGTTTCCCAATAAGTTCTTTAAATGACCAAATCAAAACAAAGGTCGATTTCTGTCTTAACTCAGAAAATGTTATTAGTCGTGCTTAAGGAAGAACTCTAGGTCTGTCTTTATTTCATAAGGCAAGAGTCCAGGGAATCTTGGAGTAAAAACGCTGATTCCAGCTCTGCTTTACAGAATGACTAATAATTTAGAGAATCAGGATTTGATCCTTCAGAAGGTTATTGCTAAAGTAGCATTGAATAAATTGATCATTTTATAAACTGACAACATTCAAACTCTGTCATCCCTAGAGAACACATAATTTTTTGTGATTTAATACCCTTACCCTTAAACTGACTCCACTTTTCCTCAGCAGACACTGACTCTCTTTAGAGTGGATGCTTTGTGTGACATAGATAAACAGGTAAATATATATAGAAATGAGATACTATTGACCTGTCTATGATCTAAAATCATTTGAAATCAGTCAAAACTCTTCCAAAGACTTCATGAAACATCAAGTCCCTGTCCAGCAGGAGGTATAAACATGACCAAACCCAGGAGTGGGAATGGTTCCAGCAAGGTTTGCCCTCATGTAAAGCAATCTCATTCCTTTTCTCAAAGTCAGAGCCTTACAAGCATATGAAAAAATGAAAAAATTTCTATCTGTAGCAGCAATCTATATTGAAGTTGGACCTACAGCGGTAACTTCAGCTGCTTTACTACTGTGTTTTATCAGTCAGGCCACAAAAAGCAACAGTTTCTGAAGCAGTAAATCCCCTCAAAGAACAAAGTTGAATTTTTATATAAGTGGAAGAGAGATTCTAGGATTTGGGCAATCTAGAGTGTGGTTTCTCAGGTGTATGTACTTCATGGTGATCATAAGGTTTAGGAAAGGTGTTTGAAATGGCAGTTGTTGGGCTTTTCTGTTTGTTTCTGTGTTTGTTTGGATTGTGCCTCATTATGTTTACCAGCAGTGGCTGTTTTCAGGCAGTTTCACTGTTTGGTACTCCTGGGAAGTGCTGGGGCAATCTTTCTTTATTTTCTTTACTGGAAAAATAAAAAACTCTTCTAGTAATTGGTCTGCTTCAAAAAGTGAAAATTAAAGTCTAACCAGATAAATACAGGTGTGATTAAATTACAGTAATGTTAGTAACTCACTTGACTTCATTGGAATTCATGAAAGGTTAAATACATGTACAATTGTTTATTGCTTTAAAGTATAAACCAGTCACTTTAATTGTTTGCAAAATGCCTTTCTTATTCTGTTATTTGTAATTTAGTTGGATAGAAGAGCACAGGTTTTTATTTACTCTGCAGTAGCAACACAACTGAGAAAAGTTACTCATACATTATGCCACCGTTTTCTTAAAGTCTCTGCTGTGGAGATTATTTGGTTATTGAGCATCAAAGCTTTCACATGCATAAAGAAAAAAGCTTGAAAATGAATTCAAAATATTGTATGGGTGAAATAAATAAGATTACAAAAAGGGCTTGTTTAGAGGTTGAGCTTTGTAAAGAGAGTTTCATGTTGTCAAACAGCTTGCTAATGGTTTTGACTGCTTTTGTTCATCAGTAGATAATTCAAGGTTTTCTTTAAACCCTAGACCTTTATTTTCTATTTTGACAACTGAAGGCAATAGAAAAGTAAGTAGTACAAAAATAAGAGTTTTCAGGTCACAGAGTGTGTTCATGTGGTGGCTAATTCAGAAATATCACTGTACAAAATCTTACATTAAATAAAATTAGAACCAAAGCTCTAAGCTCACAGTCAAACAGTATAGTGCCCACAGACTTTTTCAGTCACCATGAAGCTTTTCCTCTCTTAAAATGCAGCAAAATCCATTCATTTAGAAGCATGAAAAAAAAATTCTGTAAGTGATGGATTTAACACACTGGATAACCTTTTCATTAGACAATTATGTGTTTCAGTCCATGGGATATGAAGTGTATATTTTTTGTAGTATGTTTTCAGATGTCAATGACCCTATTTCATGGAATATAAGTCACACTGTGAATTTAAAGATCTGAAGAAAATCAATAGATGAGACATTGAAGACTCTTATAGCAACTGAATTTTTTTTGCCATTTTTTTCCTCTCTCTTTTTTAATCTTCTTGCCGAAAGCTCAGCCCAAACATCAAAAAATCATTGAAAGACTTGGATAATAATTACTAGAGTCTTGGATTTTACTGTAAAGAGCTTTTGTGTCCTCGAAGTATTTGAAGTCCTAATCCACTAGGTACAATACCTTTGGGTAAGACACCAGTAATGTGAGAGAGAGTTAATCCATGGAGCAATAATAAGTATTGCTCTACATCAATATTGAAAATCTTCTCTTACCTCCACAGTCAATAAAATCCAAACTGTTCAGACACAATCCACATTAAACTAGTTAAGACAATTACATTTTCAATAATGTGTGTGCATTTGGTGTTAATAATAGGGGAGACATTTTCACAGCCATACATTTGGTTAGAGCTTTAACCAGAGCTGAAGAAATTGGGCCATCCTTTAGTATCCTTCTCCCTTTCATCCCCTTATGTGTGTGCCAAACTGTCACCTTGTCCTGTTTCTCACCTTTCCCATGGAATTAAAAGTCCGGTGTTGGACACCCAAAATTTTAAGAGGCAGCCCCATTCCCAGAAGTGCATGATTAGGCATCTAAACACATATTTCTCAGGGAAAAAAAATAAAAATCCTGGATCTCCATATGCACTGATTATATGTAATCCAACAGGTTTAATCCTGAAAGAAAAAGCCATTTGTGAATACTTTAGTGATTGTAGGGATGCAATTTTATATTCTCTTATTAAAGCTGTTTAGGATTTGCACAGTCAGAGCTCTCTGGTTAATTCTCTCCAGTGCATGGATATAAACTATGAAAGTCACTTTGATAGTGGAACATGAGAGGAAGTGAAGAATACAACAAAGTGGAACAACAGCCCCAATCAAACTATCACAGATTTCAAGGACACTTACCCTGCTACTTAGTCAGAATTAATAATCATTTAACCTTTTTGAATGAACAAAACACCAGAAAAAATGGCAACTCTTAATGCAGTATAAATTTAAACAGAAAACTAAGAAAAATCAAGAGGTGTAGGTTTGCGAAGTAAATATTTATCAAAAAATATTTGTTCAATTTGTTTCCAATCAAGCAGAATTGTGCAGAAAAAAATTGTAAGATTTCCTCTTCAGGCTATGTTCAGTTTAATAATGTGCATGAGGGTGATTATGTATCTCCAAAATTGCTGACAAGGTAATTAAAAGGGCAAAATTCTGCAAAATCAACCAGAAGTTTCAGACTGACTTGGCAAGCATTTTGACTCCAAAAATTTTACTGGGCTTTTCTGCTTTTCATTTAGTTTGAAGCAACAATTCATATTTAACTTTTAATTTTAGCTTTAATGCAGTACTGCAATTTAGTTTTGTTTACAAAGTGCCATTCTCCCTTCAGGTACTTTAGAGAATCTCTTGGATGTTTTCTGAAAGGCCTTGAGAGGTGCAGGCAGGGATGATGCTGCCTCACAGGCCCTGCTGGGAACCATGTGTACAACATGGATTGCCATAAAGCAGTTGTTAGAGACACACAGCTTAGTGCTGTGCATTGTTCCAGCTGAGAATTTATAATGCAAAACCTCATTTTGAGCATCACGTGGGAGAACAGGATAAAAAAGTTGCCCTGGATTTGTGACAAGAAGAACAATGTGAGCATCAGAGAGACATGGATTCCATTGAGAAAGAATGTCTCAAAACATGGCTGTGGCTGTGAAATCTGTGACCAAGGAACATGAAGGAACTTCCTTAGGGTCAGAGCAGGACCTGGCTCTCCCATGCAGCTTCTCTATGCTCCACCTCTCATGCAACACTTCCTAAATCTTCTATGCCCACGTTACCCACTTTTGCTTTTATTAGTTGATCTAATAAAATCTGGATACTTTTCAGTATTGATTGGTGAAAGTGTGGCTTAGTGGCAGAATCATTACTTTTTTAATCTTGGAACTGCCAGCCCTTACTAATCTAAACCGAAATTCAGTTTCTTCGATTAAGGCCTGCCATTACTAATTGTTTTTAAATGTTGCTTGGATGGTTCCAGTTCAAAAAGTTTAGTTCTTTGGCAATATCTTACAATTCTACACTCTTAGTAATTCATTAAACCTCTATGTTCTGAGGCATGACCAAAGCAAGGAAAGGAAAGGTGGTGGGAAAGCCTGGAACAAAAGCTGAGTCTTGGAAGGTAACTTTCAGAAAATAGTTGCTAAACGACTTCATGTGCTGCACATGAGCTGCATCTTTATGTCCACTCATTATTTGCATTAAACTGATGCATCTCAGGTGGCGAGCAGGACTGAGCTGGCCTGCCAACCCCACATCTACTCATGCAGTTCTGGAGGAAAGGTCAGATAAGGATAATGTGTCAAAAGGGTGTAATTAAAATTCAGAAAGATTAATACCTGTGGTATTTAGTGAAATTGCCTTCTAGTGGAATGCTCATCTATTACTTTGATATTTAACATTTCTGCTGTTAAAATGTTAGTGCTTGTAAAAGTACAAAATTGGCGGCAGACGTTTGGTTTATATACTCTTCATTCCAAAAAGGAACACCGTAGGAGAAGCAATCAGCTTGGTGGGTTTTTTTAACTTGGAACTTTTCTGTGGAAGTCTTTCAGTATTTCCACTACAAATTTGTATTTGATAAGGTTTTTTAAATTATGTCAGTCAGTTTGACAGGTGGTGCCAATTTGGGAGGGCAGAGGAGAACATACCACTAACAGTATCTGAGATATGTGGAATGGTCCCCAGTGAAATGAAAATGATACATCTGTAGGATGAAGAGGAATAAATGTATTTAATTCAACATTAAGAGAAAGATCTTTTTAACATGATTCAGCACATAGTTAATACATAATTGAAAGCAGATGAGCAGCCTCACTGGAGTTTGTGGTACGTAGGAGCTGCAGTTCCTCCAACTATTCCAGCTACTACACAAACACATAAAAGATGGCACACTTCCCAAAAAGTTCAGTTAAGGTGAGAAGAATAGTGGAAACTGACAATCTAAAGGAGTTAATGCTAAAATAGTAATTAGATAGGTATGAATATAACAAAGGCATAACTTTTTCTTTTCCCTACTCATTATAAACATCAAAAGTAGGGCCTTTTTTTTTTGCTTTTACAGATTTCCTTTAAGTCTAAAATATATGCACAGTACACTGCTGAAAATTTTAGCAAAACAAATTGGAATGACAATGGGCACTATTTTCCTGAATTCTTATCCATTGTTTAATCTTCAGTTTCTAAAATAAATGGAAATTTTGCTTTATGGAGTAGGTCCTGCAAGACATTTACATGAGTCATCCTTCTACAGATGAAGCTGATAATTAAGTGAGTCATACACAGAGAACTTCTAGATTTAGTCAGTAAAACTTCTACATGACTTTGCTACAAGTTAACAAGTCAAGGTTTAGAGTACTGGCAGTACTAAATAGCTGCATTTCTTGTTGTGACACAACATGTTCCAGGCATTAAACTAAAAAATTCCCGTTCATATAAAAATAGGATTTAAATTGCAGTCAAAGCAATGGAATTCAGAACTGTCACTGACATCACCACTGGAGCAAGCCATGTAAGAATTTGCAAGACGACAGCCCAAAATTTCTGCAGCTCTGAAAAGAGTATAATTACTGTGTCATATCACTACTTCATGCATTTAATTGTGGGGGTATTTTATTTACAAAATTACAAATATGTTTAGTTTATGTAATGAACCGTGTGTGTCTATCTCATTTTTGATAATAGACTGGACAAAACAGCTAAAACACAAAAGTTTAAAATTCCTTCAGTCACTACTCAAGCAGAATATCCATTTAATTGCCAGATATTTGCAGAACAAGGATAAATTCTGTAAGTACACCTGCTGGGATGACGGATTCTTTCACCCCCCCTTTTTATGCAGAAACAACTAAGAGAATTCCTAGCCCAGGCATCTTAGCCATTTAGAATCAGACATGCTTTACCTGCACACACCTAGGTTTGCTATGCATGCAGCAACGACTCTTTGAATTATGTGAGTACTTGCTGGTTTCTCATTACTTCTGTTATCCACTTAATTAAATAGTTGTGTCTCTTAGCTCGTTATAAACTTTTTTTTTTTTGGGGGGGGGCAGACAACAAAGGCAATTTCATTGAAGACTTAAGAGGCAAGCAGAGGATGTTTTGTCTCTCATGAAGGCATGATTTGCCTTTGTAAACTGCAGGTATCAAAGCAGTTTTTCTATTCTGTTTGGACACACCGCGTAGTAACAGGGGGATAAGAGGCAGCTGTGCTTCAGACCACATGAGGTAATTTGCAGACACATTTTAATTGCCTTTTAGAGAGCATGAAGGAGTTCCAAATAGTCTAATGAGTTCCAGCAAACACCTGTGAAATGCTTTTAGCCCACCATGTAAAACAGAAATTAAGGAAGAAATAAAGCACAAATCTAGCATGTGTGTTCTAATGGAGGTTGGAGAGAAAAAATAGATTTTCTTAAGTATTCAGCACATTCTCTAAGACAGAAAAAAAGAAGACTACAAACTATTCTCTATATTCATGCCAACAAAAAGCTAAAGAGACAAATTTCAGGAAATGGTCTTTGTAGACCAGTTAATATATGAGCCTTAGGAGCAGAGGCTCGTTTGAGGTTGAATTATAAATGGTTTCAATGCATAAGTCTATTTTTAAGGATTATGTTGTAACTCAGCAAAGCAATTATGGTCTGTCTTAACTTCACCTGTAAAGGACTGTACCCACTTAAATCAGAGGTGTTCTGGAGTGCTTTTACTCCTTTGGGGATTAAAAAGAGCAGTGGAAGATCATTGCAAAGATCCTGCAAATGACTTAACATTAATTATATTTATGCCTATGTAGTGTTCTGTATACAGATATTTTTTGTTGGAATCATGGATTGAAAACCTCTGGTGGTAGTGCATTTGTTGTTTGTGTTCTATATTTTAACAGTTTAATGGAAATAGTACATGAAATCCTCAATGAAGTTGCACCTTGAGTTGGAGCCTTGAATAAAACAAGTTATTTATCCCTGTTATGCTTCAGCTGTATGAAATACAACTTATCACCCATCAAAAGTGCCAGGAGATTCTGAATGGCTAAAGATGAGGGATTTTTCCAAGCTGATTTAAAAAAAAAAAAAAAAAAGTTCAGAAATTTTGAAAAAAAATATTCCAAACCCTATACAGTTGTAAGATTTATGGGAGGGAGAGATTGTGGGCATTGTTGTGTGGTGGCTTGTCTTTCAAGCCACCTCCCAAAATCTGTACTGGGAGGATTTGCAGAAGGAAAATATCTGAAATTCTTTTCTTTGACATTTAAAAAAGGCCTAACAGTAACTCCTTTTTGCCCCCAAGAAATCCAGCAAGTTAATGGAAATTATATAGGTTGTACATTAAACATACAGTAGAAGAATATCAATTTGACAAGAAAAAGTGAATGTTTAATACTTGGCATTTGATCATTTGAACTTGCAAGACTGATTTGTGGCATATAATAATACTTTCTTAGGCCTCTGTGCAGATGTTGCACTTCTTAAATGATGAAAATGCTGAATGCTTGGTTTTGTAGGGAAAGGAAGGAAAGTTTGCTGTTTGAATGACATGAATGAAATGACAGTTCATCTCTAGAATAAGACATTGTGCTCTAAGGCTGTTGTATGTATCATTACTTCCTTAGCAATGAAAAATTCCATTAAAAATAATCTCTATTACACACTTTGTCGTAACTTCTTTCTCACTGGCAAGGACAAAACTCTTTAGGGCACATGAGTTGAAGGAAAAAATTTATATGTACAGTGCATGCTGTTAGCAGAGATACCAAACTGAGGGAGCAAGTGTGGAATATCCATCCCTCTCTTCTGGTTAATCCTTCAGGATTAATGTCCTCTGTTTTTCACACGAAATCCAGACATGAGAAGGAGATAAAGTAATCCATTTTTCATTTCTACAATAGAGGCAGACTTGAAGGAAAAAGTCCCTATCAAGTACAAATTATACAATGCCTTCAATCTGGAATTTGTTATGGAATTGCAGAAGTTTTCTCCAAAAGGGGTGCAGTAGGTGGCATTGAGGTGGTGTGAGCACAGCCAGCCTGCTGCAGGATTGGCAGCAGAGTCAGAGCTGCCCCACACAGCCCCAGGCTGAGCCCTGGGTGGCACAGGGGCTGAAGGAAGGACATTAACACTGAGCAGAAATTATCATTAACGCTCCTGCTAAACAGCAGCAAGCTGCAGCACCAGGAATAATCCATCATGAAACTAAAGGTGAGCCTCCACACCTCAGGTGTTGACACTTCCAATAAAACTTGGAAAATCCTCGCCAAAATATATGTAGTTCTTTCAGAAGTAAAATGCTACATCCTCTTTTGCATATAAAACGGTCTCTAAATTTAAGAATGAGCAAGGCTTCTTATTTTTGTGGAAAGAGAACAAGATTTATATTGACCAATGGAGATGATTAAAAGTGCAGGAGCCCTCTGGTCATGCAAAGGAATTGAAGAATAAGAAGTTTTTCAATTATATTGAACTCAAAGAATCCTTAAGTTAATAAAATTCTTTCACTCAGTGTTTTATAATGAGTAACTTTTTTATGATATTTTGAAAGGAAACAGTTAATCTGAACAATTTAGATTCTGTTTCATTTCAGTATTAAATATATTTTATTTTAATTTTTTTATATATTGGGTTTACTTGTTAATATAATTGTTTATTTAGTATTATATATCTTTTTTAAAATTACTTCCAAGTTATTCCTGCTCAGCATTTGATTCCTTTGATAAATTTGATTGCAACCTGATTTTCTATGGTGTTTGCAAAAATACTGCCAATTATTTAATCATAAAATCCACACTGAGCAGCAAGTCTCAAATTTACTTAGTGTGTTCTTTTTTTCCTCTCTTCTTTTCCTCCTCTGTTCTTTGAATAGATTCTTGTGTATGAAGACTGTTGTCTCTGTTCTTGGTTAAAAATTAAGGAGCTCTTATGAAAGATTCCTCTCTTTCACCCAAGCATTTATTTTGTTTACCCCCTCCTCCACCTCTGGCAGGTCTGAACATCGAGCACCACCTTTCTCTGGATTTTGTAAAGCATCAGAACACACTTTTCTCCAGCCCCACCTCTTTATGTCTCCAAGAATTTTCATCTTCTTGCTCTTATGTACTTTTAAAAGGGCTAAACACATTAAAGATCAGTAAAACCATTATTCAGAATTTCATTATACAAGTACTTGAGATAGGTTTGGGAGGCAGTTAGACTCTGCTTGTTTTTTATTACTTAAATAAATATATATCTTTGTTTCCTGGTATCTTTTAGAAATGAGTGCTTTATCTCATTATCATCATAAATACACTGCAGTATTACCAAGCAGCATTCAGAAACATTACCTCCCCTTGATAATGGCATTACCACTTTTGAGGATAGCCTGAGGAGCTCCCTGCAGCTGGAATGTGCTGGAATTCCAAGGAAAGCTTTCCTTTGGTCTGTGTTTGGCAGCAAATCCTCCTTGCATAGGGTGATTTTTGTATTGTTTTCTTCAAGGTGTCCATGCCCAATACTTGGAGAGTCCTAAAGAGATTTAAGGGCTTTTTAAACAAAACCAGTTGATATCTCCTAGTCATGTTTGTGAATAAAAATAGGAAGTTTATTTTGAAACTTAAGCTTTCCTGTAGTTTTTCTCTGAAATTACAGTAGAAACTCTGTCAAGATTACAGTACTCTGTACCAGAAATGTAGTCCTAATTTCAGAAAGAGGTTGTCAATTCTGGCTCTCTGGAGTCTGTGGACTGTGAAATTCAGTCAGAAAAAACTCTAAGCTGATACAGATTTGATAGGTATTGCCCAGGCTGAAGAATTGCTGTGCTGGGAGCCTGCTTCAGCAGCTCTTGCTCTGGTCCTGCCAAGTAGCAGTTCTACTGCTCAGGACTCAGGGAAAGGAGAGATTATTTGGAAGGAGGGGACACTTTTCTGTTAAAGTAGGAGCTGAAAAAAGAAAAACTCAGCATTCAGAAAGCCAAGTAAAACCTTAAGTAATCAAACTCAGAGAAAAGTAATCAAGGACCAAGTAAAAAAGCTCCAAAATACTTTATACTGCCTTGCCAAAATTCATGGCAGCAAAGGATTTGTAGCATTTGGGTCTTACAATATTTGTGCCATTGTAGGGTGTCAAAAATGAACAAATCGATGGAAAAACATAATGAGAAGTGGTAGCCTGTTTTTATTCCATGTACTAATGTACAGTTGTTAGTGGTGGGTGCACAAGGCCAGAGGTGGGAAGAGAGGGAGGAAGGTGTTAAAGGATCTAATACAGAAGGTTGATCTAAATAATACAGGTTGGTCTGAACCCAGCATGCTCTATATATGCATCTTTAAACAGGATAAAAATATTTCTGTGTAGCAGTGCATCACTGCAAATAGCTATAGCACAGTCCAGAAGTTTGTGTATCTGCAAAGAGGGTACAGGAAAAAGCCTGTTAGAATCAAAATTATATCATTCTTCCTGAAATTTCTGATTGTGGAAAACTAAGAAAAATCTGTTACTTGTTATGCAAATTCCTTGCTTTTCCATTTGCTTCTTTATTGTGCCCTACCTGCTGTGGAGCTGCCCCAAAAGAAATATTAATAGAGTGTAGTAGGGAAGAGGAAAAGAAGGATTTGCCCTGCTTTGTTAAGGCAATCTCTTTGGATCTGCGGATTCCCTCTGGCTACAATGGATTATTCTTTCCAGGGTTAAAGCCTGGCATCAAAGAAGAGCCTGTGTCCGTAGTAAAGACAGGGGAGCTGAGTGAATTGAGTAAAGGACTGCCCAGGGTGTCAGCAGATCTGACAGTTTGGCAAAGGCTTAGAGAGGGACAAAGGCAGAAAATGAACAGGAGCCATCTGCTGCTCCTTGCCATGGATGAAACAAACTGGTGTAAGTGATAACCATCCTTGCTGGCCTTTGCCTGCTCATACCTTGTGTCTCCCTAATTGATATTTATATTTTTGAGTAATGAATAAATAACATTTTTCCCTGAATAGTCATGTCACTGCAAACCCACCGGAGGCTCCTGGGAGGAAACCCCCACAAGATGCCAAACCCTGACTGGAAGTTGCTGTCACAGACACTGTGGGGAAGATCCTACGGATGCCAAAACCCCAACTGAGACAGTCACTGACATGACTGGAAACCAGACAGGTGTATTCCTGCCTCAGAGAGGGCTTGGATCAGACAGACCTTTGCTGAGCACAGTGAAGCCAAGTGTCAGAATTACACTAAAATGGAACAGAGAGAGAGGGGCAGATGAGAGAAGCTGCTGTTATACAGCCAGTCATAATTAGGAAAAGGACATAAATATGAATCACTGTTCATCATCTCCAGTAAAGAGTTCAATCATTTGACTTTTTAAAAAGTAACATGTTTTTCTATTAAAATCTATTTCTATTACAAACATGTATAATATTTACCAAAAAAATTTAGGATGTGAACCTTCTGCCTCCACATCTTTTGTTTAAACATGCTGTCACTCAGAACAAAGTAAATATTACTAAATGCTCCTAGTGAGAGCAGAGTAAATGTAGGGGAGATGTTTAGAGTTTTTTCATGTCCTTATCATGACTGCTTTTTACCTCTGCATGAAATGTTAAAAGTTATCATAAATCTCTAACACAAAGCAAGGTACATTTTGTTTTAATCAAGGTAGAAAATTTGAGCTTTCTAAATTACAGGGATAATATTGTAAGAAGTTTGTGCTGTAGTGTTTGAATTGGAGTCAGACCTCTGCTGCTGGCCTTCCACCATCAGACGTTTGGAATGTATCATTAAGAATTTATGAATAATTAAGCCAAACCAAAATATCATCTTACACTGTCCTAAATATGAGCCTCCTACTTGTATGGTCTTTATTTGTATAAAATTAGCTGTCCACATATAGTCCTCTACCCACCATTGATTACCTAATTACACAATCACTCCATCAGTAAATCAGCACAACATCTGTGACCCTCCATGTCACTGCAGTCCCCCCTGTGATTCCCCAGGAGCTTTGCTGAGGCGGTTCTGCTGACATAATATATTCATTATCCATTAGATCTGGCACACGCTCTGCAGTGCTCAATTACAACACAATCGAGCGCAGGGCCCGGTGTCAGCCCATGTAATGACTTTCTGATTATCTGTCTTTAAATGATGAATGAAATGAAAATGTACTATTCAAACCCAATGGAAGATTGCTAAAGATGCTGAATGAAAATTTTACATACAAGCTTTATGGAAAGAGGGATGAGGTTAGAGGGCAAGGGTTTGCCTCACATTCAAAAATGAAAGGTAGAAATCTTTTCTGAAGCCACCATAAAACCATCTGGTGAAATGGTGCTGCCTTTAAAGTTGTGGTCTTGTGCCCATGTATTTTCTGAACATCTCAGATGTTTTCAATCTCACAATAATTCACTGGAAGGATTTAAATGTCAATAATTTTTTTTTTCAATTTCTTATTTTCCTTTTTTGTTGGAAAGATTTAATTGCTAGGGTTAACTCTGTGTGTAAGAGAATTTCTTCAGACTGAAGTTTATTATAATAAAGACCTATGGAAGAAATCACTTCCAACTTAATTTTTAATTTATGAGTTATGGCAAAAATGCTCTGCATTGTTGCACTGTAAATTACATTTCTATGTGGAATTCAGAATTTTATAGCTTATTCTTAAAGAAAGGAGCAGCAGACCTGGCCTCCATTTTATCTTCACATAACAAGATAAAAGATGTTCATCTTTTATGATGAACATCTGTATTGCTGTGCAGTGCTGTAAAACCTGAGATAACCAATAGTGTAGATCACTGCCAGATGTGGTTTCTTACATAATTTCTTAAAATCCCAGCTTCAAACAGCGTAATCAAGTCTTGAGGAGTAGGCTGTTGTCTCATTAACACCATATATCAGTGTGGGAAATGATATTTTAACTGAACAGTAGACCTCTAAGTAAGCTAGAACAAAATGGGTGACACCAGTCTATGGCAGGATTATCAATAGATGGGAGATCTGTAAGCAATCTGATGTTCAAACAATCATGAAGCAGATGTTTGATGGTTCAGTGGTTTCTGTCTCTGTTTACATCTTCACTTATTTTGGTTATAATTGAAAATCCCATAAAGCCACATGAGTGCTCTTTGACTCTTACTTAAATTAGAGCTTCCCGTTTTATTTCCTTCAGTTGAATACTCCACATTTTTTAGTGGTGTGCAAATTTGATGGGAAATGTAGCTCTGTTATTTCAACTACAATGTGACCAGTGGAAGGATTAAGTTTTTGCCAGAATACCATGGAACTTGTTTAAGACTTTTCAAGTGCATCCAGATATGTTTATCAGCATCCTCATATCTCCATTCTAGTAGTACTTTTAATACTAAATTAGTTTCACCTGACACACACTGTGGCCAAGTTAATTTTGCTCCTTGTAAATCTTGCGTGCACATTCTATGTATACACTGAGACAGCAATAAATACAATTGCAATACACAAGTTTCTGCTGTACAAAAGCAAAGAAAGGCATTGGCAACCCTCTGGAATTGGTAATAATGTCCAGTTCAGTTCTAAAACTTGTGCTGTAGAGTAGCTGAAATAAATTTGGGTTTAAAAATATTGTCCTGTTTGGAGAGCTTGAGGGAAAGAATCAAAAGAAATGGTGTTTAGCTCACTGGTTTTTCATGATTTTTGACAAATCTATGATTAAATTTCAGATGGAAATGAATTTGTGTTGAAAGTGGCACCACTAACTGAAAAAGTACCCAAAGATTTCATTGCACTCAGGTGTGTATTTGGGGCTGAGTCAGCCCATTCCAGAGGCAGAGGCATTGAAAATATTTGTAGTTCCTTAAGAACTTGGAACCTTCTATTTTCCTGGGGCCCCAGGGTCTCATTTTGAGTAGATGTTCCGTAATAAGCTTTCTGATAAAATACAGAGAAATATGCCAAGATAACATGAGGTAGAGAGATGGTGTCAACAAAAAAAGGAGACATTCATCCCTTACAAATACTTTGGTTTCATCTAAATCAAGGGACAGAATTGCTCTGGGCTGGTCTCAGGAATCCAGATGGATAATGCAACCTTACAAAAGGAAATTGTGGAATCTGTTAAATAGAAAGGGGAGACCTTCTGGTGAAATAACTTTAACAAATGCATTACTACTTTTCATCCTGTTCATACTATTTTACTCATCATCGTCATCACAGGACCATCCTATGCCTCTCTTGTTTTAGCTTTTAAGAAACCAAGGACTGATTTTTATAGAAGCCAGTAAATTCTTTCAGTTGAATAATACTTTGTCAGAGGGCAAAAGAGTTGTCTTCATGCAAATTTTTATTTTGAATGATGAAGATGTTTATAGTGCAGTCTTGTTCCCCATTAGAAAAAAATTAAAAATCAAAATTCCCATGATTTACTATTTTTTACTTGATTGTAAAACCCAAAATGTGTGAAAAGCTGAAATGTCTGACAAGTAATTCTTGTTTTCTTCATTTAATTTTCTCTACTCTTTCCTCATTGGTTATAATCCCCAGCAGCTCTGGAGATTTGTAGTATCAGGTAACAAAGCTGGGATAATGCAGCAGAGCACAAACCCATGGCTGTTCCTTAAAAAGAGGATAGAGATGACCTCTGGAAGAATAATGCAATTTAGTGCTGCTCCACTGGATTTACTCCTGTTTGTGCTTGTTAGCGTTAGAAGGCAAAAAAGCCAGACAGCAAGGAGAAAAAAAAAATGTAAGAAAAGTCAAACCAAGTTAAATGCTCAGGAAGCTTGTAGTAATTTTAAGACCTTCATATTAGATTAGAAAATCTGCGAGTTTACAAATTAATTGGCATAAATACACCTACTAAAATAATTATTAATTATAATTTTATTGAAGGCTAATTGCAGCATCTCTTTATTCTGTAAATCAGGTGCTGATCTTGTGTAAATAACTCTGGTGAAATCTCATGAACAACATATATTTAGTATTTGTTAATATTTTAATGTTAGATGATTAGAGTACAGATCAGAATTTTGTCATTCCTAGTAATTTTTTCCCTCACTTTTTTCTTTCCATTTCTCTCTGGAGCTTTTCCTTACTGAGCCAAGGGGCTCTCCCAGGATGTCAGCCCCTCTGGTTGCTGCGCCAGTGAGATGCTGGATAGAGAAATTCCATGGAGTGAATTGAGGAAATTCCTCATGCATGGGAATTTCACTGGCAAGCCCAGGGCTATGGAGTGATGGGGAGTGAAAGCAGTGCAGACAGCAGCAGGACTTTCCTGCCCTCCTGCTCCTGACACTGTAGGCACAAAAGAGCTCAAGATGTCGCCTTTGCTTTAGAGGAAGCCATCCAGTGCTTGGATTTATCCTAGCCAGGGATACAACTCCCCTTGGGCTTGGAATTCCCTCAAGTGATTTACAGCTCCTGCTGAAAGGCTCCATTATATTCTGAGGCTTTGTTAGTGGTGTGGGCTGGATGATTTAGGATGGAGGCCAACAGAGGTTATTTTGTTGTCTGGATAAGGTGAGGAGATTTCTGCTTGTGTTTCCCACTCATGTAGTTTTCTCAACCTTTTATCTGCAGGGCATGTAGACTGAGTTTTCAGGAAAGAAAGAAGAAGGAAATCCATTGTGGCAACCTGGTGGAAGTGAGAGTCATCTTTCAGTGGTCACTTGTTATTTGCCTCCATTTTGTTTAATCAGGCACATGTAGAAATACACCACAGGTGTGTGTATGTGTATATATATATATTCATTTATTAAATATATATATAATCAGCTGAGGACCACCTTCTGACATATTCTGGCATGTGGTGCTGTGCAGACAGTGAGGCTGAGAAGCACAGCCTTCAAGGACACTCTGAAAAGCTTAAGACATCTGCTTTCCATGATATCAACTACAGCTGCTCAAAGATTCTGCGGTCTGAAAAGAGTTTTTAGTCTCCCATGAGTAGCTGAAACATGGTGTTGACGCATTTCAGTGGTATTGGACATCAACTGCTAGCCCTATTATTCTGCTTGCTAGTGATAAAAAATATTTCTACAAGTAAAAACTACAACTGTAAGGTTTATCTCTGATCTTTGATAGAATAGCAATGTGCCCATTCCTGATCTATGTGTGTACATACATTTGAGAAACCCAGAAAAATGCACAGGTGCTTGCCAAAGGACTTGTATGCTCCTACTAAAATACACACTGATAATGGAAGGGAAACAAACAGGCTTTTAATTAGAAAAGTTGTTATGCTACTAACATAACAGAAATAGAGTTTCAAGTCTCTTAGTAAAAATAACTTTGAATCTCAAGCCTCTGACAGTATTATATTAAACAGTAATTTAAATACTCAGCAACTGGAAGGCCAATGTTTTTGCAGGCCATGTGGGGTTTGTGTGAGTGTTCCTTGTAAATGGTTGTTCTCAGCAATCAGAACATTTCAAAGCCAGGTTTAAAACATTAGGCAAGTGAATCCAACCTTCACTCTCATTTTCATATTTGATCATTGTTTCCCTGCAGATAAATGACAAAGACAAGAGGGTCAAATTAAATTTTCTGATTTCAGTTACGATCTTTTAAAATGATGCCTTATAATCTGATAAAAACACAAAGTGTAACATGCCTCAAGAGCTTAAGAAATAAAGCTGGGTTACTGTTTTCAAAGTAGCAGAGACTCCAGCCTCTCTCACTTGGTTGTCAGGTTTTGATTGACAATGATTTTCCTTCAGTTATCCCCTGCTTCAAAATACCATGGGAAGGATATTATGCATTCCCAACCTGTCAGCTTTGGCTGCCTTACAGAGTGTTCAATTATGCTCTAATCGAATAGCTGCCCAGTGTAGGCCACATAATGACTTCCTGATTATCTGACTTTAAATGATAAATGACATGAATATGTAACATTCTTTTCAAACACAGGATAGTCACTGAGCCAAATGAAAACTGATTTTGTGCCCTTTTGTCTGAAAAAAAAAGAATTATATTTTATTGTTATTCCATTCAACAAGTTGTTCTGCTGCTTGTTTTGCCTTAATTAAGATAAACAGGGAATGAGTTTTCTAGGAAAATGCTGGTCTTTTTGTTTTCAAACAGATGCTGAAGGTACTAAACACTGTTTAGATTGTTCTCCTTCCTCTCTTTACATTGACTTGTTATAAAGAGCAAGGTCAGATTGATATGATCAGTTCCTATTGGGAATATTTCAATGCTGGCACTGCAACAAGTCTGTTTCAAGTAGTGTTGTATAGACAACATTAAGGTCTGCATAAATTATTTAGTGGCAATAGTGCTAGATGTTTTTCATTTCCAGTCTATGGTATTAGTACTAAGGAACCAACACAGCATTAGAAATCAAATAAACCTCTATCACCTCAATGGGATAGCACACATTTATTTTGCTGAAGTCAGAGGCTTTTTGGGGAGGTTCTTCAGCCTCTTTAGCCAACAGCCCATGGTGGGCAGCTTTCTGAAGCACTTCAGCTCAGTTTTAGGTATTATTGATTGCATCAAAGTCATTTGTGAAAAGTTGCCCTGATACAAAGACTTAATATAAAGCAGCCTCTGATTTTTGAACGCAGTCTGATCCTTGGGGCTTCTGTACCACTAGAAATAGCATGTGATGTAATAGATAAAAAGAATTTTTGTGTGAAGTGGAGCTCAATTTGAACTTTGTCAATTGAATAAAACTGGCAGCCCAGGCCCAGCCCTTCAATGAAAGATGCACTTGGACCCCATTCTGAGCAATGCATCTCTAAGATCAGCTCCTGAATTTGCATTCTTTCTGATTTTCAGCCTAATGTGAAGATTCAACAGCCATGAAAAATTCTCCAATTTGTCTTCAGCAGAACTGTCTTTTCAGTATAATCATTTTACCATTATTGTTCTTATTAGGAAGATCATGTCTGGGAGTAGGATCTCAAGGCCACTTAATTCTTGAAAATGCTCTAGTGATTGAAATATTTGAGTGAAACAACCCCTCTTCAGAGGGCAGCATTTTGGGAATGACCCTTTCCCTTCCCTCAGGACTAATCCCTGCTGTGTCCTGGAGAGACTGATGATGGTCCAACCATGGCTGTGTGTTGACCCATGGTGTTCCTCTGTGGCAGAGCAGGAGGAACACCTGCAGAAGCAGGTCTGCTTCTGAAATACCTGCTGGATGTTTATATTGCCACCCCAAGAACTGCCACAGTTTGCATTTCAGTAGGTGACATTTACATGCTTGAAAATATTAGAACACAGTTCTTGCACTCTTGCATCTTTATGTCATGGGAGGAGCAATGACTGGAGGAAGAATGTGTTCTGGGAGGGGACCGTGTCCAGAGTGTGAGAGCCTGTAAGAGCAGAGTGAGGCAGGAGAATCTGGTCAGGCACAGTCTGTGGCTCTTGGCAATAACTTCATCAAGTCAGCAGCCTGCCAATAAGAGATGATAGTCCAGCTCAGCTTAACTTGATGTAGCTAAACTGCCTTCCTGTGCTGTAGAGCCCTGTTAAAGTGTGCAAAGTTAATTCAGCTTTAGACTCAGCTGTATTCCTGTAATTTTTACCCAGTTACTCTGCATATTCAGTTTCCAGGGGCTGGTAATATGTTTTATCAAATATGAGAATTGAATTACCTAAAGAAAACTATTTAAGGTTTGAAAACAAGTCTTGTGGCTTAGTAGATTGTGACCCAGGAAATCAGAACACTTGTAATATTTTCTCCTGTGACTTGAAAGGGACTAAAGTGATTTTATATTAGGTATAAAAAAAAATCTATTTTGAAATGAAATAAGTATTCCTGAATTGTGGAAATACATGGGGTTTCTAATTAAACTTCTTGGGGCTATATTGTAACAGTTCTTCTAGCTACTACCTCACAGTTGGAACATACAGCACAGGTGACACTAAGGGGTACCCGAGCTCTTGCACAGTTAAAGTACTTTCAGCTGCCCAAGTTCACTTGATTTTGTGCTGCTGTGCTTGTGATTCTTTAAATTAGCTACAGCTGAGCTGGCTGCAGCTAATGAATCTCTGCTGTGAGCGTTGTTATTTCCTTAGTAGAACTGAAGCATGATGGAGGATATTTCTGGGTTTTGATCAGGTAAGGTAGTATTTATACATACAGCAAACAAAATTTAATTAACTAAAGTGTCTCTTTATTTTCTTCTAATTTATCTTTTGTGGTCTTTCTTCACCAATTGTTATTATGTCAAACTGAGGTAATGACAGTGTCTGTCTATACTGCTGCAGTGACAATTCTTGGCTACAATGCAGGCAGACTAGTTCACTGTTCCTAACCCCTGCACTCTGCACCTCAGTATGATCAACTATCTGAGTGTCTTCCCTGGTTATTTGGGGTTTTGTTGTTGTTTTCTGTCCTTTTCTATACTTTTGTGTAGCTGCTGTGTTCATTTTAGCAGTGCTTGAGCTGCTTACTCAGAAGTGATGTCTGTATGTCACACTAATACAGGCACACTTTACCTAATTCTCTGGAATTCAGTAAAGAAAGAAATATATGTAATTTAAAATCTATTTTAAATGACTAAATAATGTGAAATTAAGAGGGGAGAAAGCTAATTCACTTGTTTTGTAGTTCATCTCTTGTTAAAAGAGTACGAAAAACTATAAGTACAATTCTGAAAATTTTGTTTTATTAAACAGATGAGGAAAATAGGAAAACAATCAAAATGCATTCTGTGTCTCTTCAAAAGTTGTTGTGGGAAGAATATGCCAATATATTTTGCCATACTTTATGAACTGTACTTTTCTCTCTCTTTTGCTTTCATTCCTCCCCATTTTAGCCACATAGCCTTGTGCACAGGTATTGCTGGTTAATTCTAAAGAGCTAAATCCAGCTAAATTAAACCTTCTGTTCTGAACTCAGGAAATATGAGTTGTTTTATTAAATGTCCTGTTTTGGAGCTGAAGTTGAACATAAAAGAGAAAGAAGGCTAAAAGGTGCAGCAGAAATATCCCTAACAGTCTCTCTTCCCCAGTTCTGCAGTATGAAAATCTCAGCTAGACCAGCATGGTCTTACTATCCTTCCTAGCTGTGTAACATTTTATTGGGCCCTAGAAAGGCTAAGTGAAGATGCATGCAAACAGGTCATGAAGACCAGTATGAACACAAAACCAGAAATCTTTCTGGACCTGCAATAGTGCTCTGATGGTGTTCATCAGGTAGGCAACCTGAGATAAATTTTTCATTTTTGAAGTTTGACTGCACAAGCAGCATAGTTGGTGCAGACAGAACAGAATGGAAACATCAGTAAAGAGAAAGATGATGAGAATGGAAACATCAGTAACGGGGAAGATGACCTGTTGTTAATTCCCCAGAACGAAAGTGTGTTGCTCCTCGATTATCAACGGTGAGAGATCAGAGATGATGGCTCTTTTAAGAGGATAGTCGCCCTTTTATTGACTCTGAATTCAGATGAGTTAAACTAAATACATAACTTAGAGCTGTGTCTGTATGGAGGACTCAGGAATGTTCCTGGGGTACGTGGCATAATGACTGATAGGGCTGTGTTGGTAAGTTGTGCATTTCTAATTGTATCAAGATTGTTTCCTGTCAAGTTCAATTACTCCATGGGAAATTCAGACACGAGCAGGAGTCCTGCAAGCTCACAGCAGTGCTCCTTAAGGCTCTGTACTGGCCTGCAGCCGTTCTCCCAGCAATTAGCAGTTGTTTAATTTTTTATGTTTGTTTGTTTGGGGCTTTTTTCTTAGTAATGGTTACTCGGTAGCAACATGAAATTATTGATTAGTGTTGGTGTGGTTGGTCCACTAAGACCTCAGCATTCAGAAGCAGGTTTTGGACACTCATTGGAAATTGTGTATTGGTAAGGCACAGGAGGCAGCGCAGCACATGGAATGCTGAGAGGGTTTTGAGGAATTTATCCTTGTGAAAGGAAAAAAAAAATAGTGGGGATGTTCCTGAGTCTTGACATATATAGTATACACAGATTTGGTTGTTTTTAAAAGGAAACCCAACATGTTTCATCTCCCAGGCCCCTCTGGCATGTGGGGAGTCTCTGGGCTGGTACCCACAGCACCTCCTCCTGCGCTCACTGCAAAGAACACACCAGCACGGGGACATTTGCTGCTGCTGTCATTCTGGGGTACAAAATGAGGGCAGCAGCAACAAATATGACATTTCAGCCCAGTGATGTGAGCTCGGGGTATTTACTTGAGGATCATGAGATTGCACTGTGAGCTTGAAGCTGGTCAGCTGGACACAGGGCTCGGGGCAATGGGGCTGCTCTGGGGGCTGCTCCCCACCACAGCAACCTGCCCACCGTGTGCAGCTGGCACACAGGGAAGGGTTAAAATGACCTTGCGCTGGAGCAGTGTTTAAAATCTGCTCTTTCATGTTAAATAAATTGAGGGGGGGAGGGTGGGGGAAGGATGGGTCAGATGCTGTACAATGACAATTAGGATAATGGGTAACCTGTCATGCAAATGAGTCTAAAAGGCCTTTAATCATTGGGCCCGCAGGAGAAAGGATCTGAATTTATAACTACTTGTTATAAATGCATTAAGAATAAATACTGGAAAAGGAAAAAGGACTATTTAACCTGAAGGAAAATGTGAATAAAAAATCCTGGAAGGTACCATCTGGCCATGATCAAAGTGGATCTGTCCAGCTTACCAGGCATTGAGATTTGCCTTTGAAAAGTTCTGTGGGGTCAGCAGAGCAGACTTATTTCAAGGCAGAGTGATGGCAGTTGGCAAAGACTGTAAGTATGGGGGTAATTGCAATAGCAAAGCATTGTCCAGTTACCCAGAATCTTTTCCACACTGTTTCATCTTTTCCCTTATAAAAGGATGCATCTAAGTCAAGATGTTCTACCTCCTCTCACAAAACAGAAGTGTAGCCTTGCAGAATTAAATATGGTGGGAGAGTAGTGGGTGGCATCTTTGGGAGCACAGAGGATCTATAAATAATCATTACTGCCTTGTGAAGTTCAAAGGGCTTAAGAAAGAAGAATGAGCTGAAATATTTACTTTTTTTTCCTTCAGCCCTGTCATTGTTGACATTTGACATAAGGTAGGGGAAGGGCTGTGAGCAAAACATAATGGTTATAACCAGCAGCAAAATATATTTCATTGCACAACAATGTTCAATATGGATTGTCTCATTGTGTGTTAATGGTACCCTAACTACTGAGAATAAGTAGAAGAGCCACTAGACATTGTTTTTTAAAGAGGAAATAGAGCTTAATGAAGTTTTGTATTTGATTATTGTAGAAATTTTACCTGAAGCCAATGCCAGTCAGCATCGCATTTAGCTTGTAATAAACACAGTCCTACACCTTGCCCCCTTTGCACACTAACACATCACTTATCTGTACTCGACTGGTTGTGCTCTCTGTAGACAGGACCTGTCAGATCAAATCAAATTCTTTCTCTTCTTTTCTGATGGTCATTTGAAAAATGTGTATTCAAGAATACATCTTTGATCACAAATAGTTATACTTGGGAGCAATTCATCCAGGAAGACACACAAGCTGTGAAGCAGTTGCATCAGCAGTTGACTTTCTTTTAATGTGCTTCAAATCATCCATGAAAAATGCTCTACTTAAAAATCAAAGAGAAAATATGGTTATTCTTATGTGGGATATGAAAGTATCTAAATAACATAGAGTTATTACTGAATTAAAAAAAAAAAAAGGAGATTTTTAGCCATGTATGCTTCTGTATCCTGTCTGACTTTGCTAAGTTTGAGGACTCTGATTATTTCATGACAAACTTCTATTTTGATTATTGGGAATGAAAACCAGTTAAGACAGGAAATGCAGCTGGGCTATAGACATTGAAGACTTACTAGGCAACCAAAAGTATATATTCCAAAACTAAATACATATAATTTATCTCAAAGACATTTTTTTAGAGAATGGGATGTCATCTTGTAGTCCTTTATAGTATACTTACTGACAAAAAAAAAGCAGAATATTCAAATACACAAAAAAGAACTCTAAAAGTCACTGTAGTTTCTGAATTTTAAATTAGGAAGAAGGCAAGAGTTAAGTCAACAAAGCCATTTGGTGTTTGCTTTCTTAAGAAAATGGTAGCAATGTACAGGTAGATTGTACAGAGGAAGTCTGAGCTTTGTGCTGTTTGCCTGCAGATTTCAGAACAGGATAGGTGATTTAACAGTAAAATATTTTCATACCTGTTCCTTCCAACCCTCTAGCCCCCACCCTCTCCCCTTTTCTGGATGTGATAAATGACAGATTCTCCCCGATGATATTCCTGTGGTACTCCAAAATAATTCTGCAGACATGGTAAAAGCTTTTAGAGACTGTAAAACTGATTATCCCTTCTGTAGCTCTTTTCATCTTCAAAGCACTTACCAACATTAACTAATTAATCCTCACAGCATCCCTCTGAATTAGATATCATTGCCATTATACAGATGGAGGAATTGAAGCAAACACTTCTTGAGTGGCTCCTGAGCTCCAAGACAGTTGGTGAGATGGAATTAGAGTGAGTTGAGATGGAATTAGAATGCACAGACCTGTGTGTCCAGGTTCTCTGGCTGAGCTGCCCCACCATTCCTCTCTTGAGAAATGTACCTATAGGTATTGGTTACATAGTTTCTGTTAATGAAACCTTGTTAGGAATGGCTTTGATGGGAAATTTATTTATAGTCAGACAGACTATTATCTTTTTAAATCCCTTGTCTGCAATGTTTTCTGACTGGTCCAAGTTTGTTGAAAGATAAATCTCTCCTGTAGGATCACTGCTGACTGCAAACTTCAAAATTAAAGAGCAAGAAATTATGGTGTTTAGGCAGGAAGCAGAAATTGGAAAACAAGCCTCATTCCTGTAGTCTGAATTTAGTGGCTTGTTTATCAAAGTACTTAGTATCATACAACTGAACTTAAAAACATGCACGTTCACACTGCTGCTTTAATGAAATTATCTACACTATAGAAGGCTTAAGTTTTAAAAGTTCAGAGGACAGACAGAAGTTTCAGGTGTGGTTGAGAACTCTCCCATCTCCTTTAGGGGTGTTTTTAACCATCTCAGAGGCTGATGAGCACTTGGCTGCATTTCTTTGGTCTCTGTGGCAGCCCTTGCCATTTGAGGGGCTGTTTGCCAGACCAGCTCCTCAGGTGTACGGCAAGCACAGGGGCTGGTGAGCAGAAATTTGGGTTGCTGGTGCCAGGCTTCAGCTCTCTCTGGGCAGCACTGCTGGGCTGTGGCTGCTCCTCAGCAGGGTGAGGGGGTCCCTCTGCTCCTGTGGGGCACAGAGAGATGCTCTGAGCAGCCCAAGGTGGGGGCTCAGGTGCTCTCAGTAAATACTGCTCAAAGTTCAGCAGACGTGCTCTTAAATTAATATTTAACAAGATTACTACATTTTGTCTGCTTCATTAATTTTTTATTAATTTATGAAAATGCTGTTGATGGAAGTAATATTGACAGGGTGTGTTTTTTGTTTTGGATGCTCGGTTTTTTTTAATATCTTCTGGTAAATGGGAACTTATCTTCCTTATGAACACAAGCCATCTAACAAGCCATATGGGGCAAATGTTCTAATAAGACAACAATTATTAGGGCATGATGCATTAATGTTTTATGTTGTTCATAACTCAGCTTTAAGAGATTAATAATGGAGATGTGAAGGGAATGCTGTCTTAAGTGTTTATGATTATGTTAATATTAAAACATAGTCTAGGAGAGGAAATTGCTTTCAGGTAGTTACTTTTATTGTTTGTAGAGAGAGTATTGTGAAGGAAATGTTCTTTCTTCTTCCAATAATTCTTCAGCAGTTCTGCTGAACTGAAGTTACAGGAGCAACTCTTCATTACTACAAATCTATGAAAACCTCTTATAACTTAACTTGGTTAAAAAATAATTCTAAATTTGCCAGAGCTGAAACTCTTTAACCCCAAATAACTGGGGAGTAAGATTTCCAGAACTTCAATTAATTTTTGGAAATGTTACAGTTTTTCCTTCTAGGTCTGAAACAAATCCTAATTCCTCAGAACTCTGTTATGATCTTACCAATGCATTGGCATTTGGCCCATGCACCCAGATTGACAAAGCCACTTATGGATAAGCAGCTGTCCTTTCAAAAGGTAGAGAAGGATGCTTGGAAAGTTTGGAAGTAGTATTTGATCTACAAGGACAGTTTGAACTAATGTAGTAAGGAGAAGGGGGGAAAAAAAAAAAAAGAGATTAGTGAAATTTTGTAAAGCTGTTTACTTGTGTGTATAAAAAAAATATTCTGAATGCAGTTCTTTTTTCCTCAGCTTTTTTTTTTAAATCTTAAGCAATTGCTAGGTATTCTTTCTTCAAAAAGTCACTGAAACAAAAGTGCCTTTTGTGGGAGAAGATTTCTTTGCTATGTGTTGGAAATGCGTTGCTATTTATTCAAAGTGGTGGTGTGTCATTTTGTTGCTGTAGGTAGAATGAAAATGTGGTATTCACACCTTTATGGAGCAATTCTGTCTGGCCCTCTGTCACAAACTAAATGTAGCTGTGTTGTCTTCACTTGGCTCCATTCCTCTGTGTGAATTTTTGCTCTCTGCCCCTTCTCCTCAAGCTTTGATCGTACTTTCGGATCAGAACCTGAACCCTGTAGCAGCTGAGTTGAGCTCTGAAGATGCTGAAGTGAGACAGAAGTTGTGCAGTACGAGTTCACTTGTGCAGCATTGCTGCTGCTCCCAGCACACCACAAAGATGTTTGTGTCTCCCTGCTGCTCTGGAGTGCCTGCACGGGGCTGTCGCTGCTTCCACCCAACGTGTGGAACACACGACTGTTTATCACAGCCCAGCAGGCAGGATGCTGATATTTTCAAACAGCACCACTGCACCCTTATCTCAATAGCACTAATATTATCCCCTGCCAAAACAGACATGATATATTGAAGTATCTGTAACCGTTACAGGATCTCTGCATATTCTTGAATTTAGCCTGCAGCAAGTCTGTCATCCGTGGTGATCCTGATGTTGCAAGAAGCAGCTTAAAAATATCATCAGGGCATTGGTGCTGACTTAAAAGCTGTGTAGGCACTACTGACCTGTGAATTGAGACCTGTCCATTAAAATAGGCTGCCTGCTTTTCCTCCCTCCCTACTGCATCTTTGTGCTGGTAGTAGTCCCCTGTCCTGGCTGCAGCCCTCTGTCAGATAGAGGTGGAGTTCAGACAAAATAGGCAGAATCACAGGTTAGGTTATCTAATTTTTAAACTGTTTACAATAATTAAGAAAATATATTCCAACCCACCAAATTCTGTTTAAGTTTGGAGAAAACTTTCTTTATTTTTGCTGATGGATTAAACCTAACACCGTAGTTTAGGAAAAAGGACAAGTCCAATACTGCAAACCTTTTTATATTTTATTATCTACAATATTTGTGTACAGCAGTGCTCAATTACACCACAACAGTGCAGAGATCCAATCTTCCCAATGTAATGACTTCCTGATGATCTGTCTTTAAATGAGAAATGAAAAGAATGTGCTGCCTTCTAGCTGCATACACAACAAAGTTTATTGCCACCCAAAATTGCTTTTTATTCCTTGAGCGGGTGGGTAGGTGTAGAAGGAAGGTTGAAACCAGACTTTTTCCTAACCTGTTCTCAGGTTATATTATTGGGATATATTTCCAGTGTTGTTCAATCTCCCTGAAATACATCTCCCTGAAATTCAAAGGGGAAAAGTGGCTGTATGGGGTTAATCTTGGGATTTTACAAAAGAGTTTAGATCAAATCAAAACCCTCAGCTATTGGTGAACCACAGGTTCTCCTTGATCATGTAAGTCCTTCCATCACCCACTCCAGCACGGCACTTCTGAAATGCAGAAATCTGTCACTTCTGAGATAAAGCCACTAATCCACCTCTCTCCTTGACACTTTCTCTGTTCAGTGGGCAGATTTCTTATATGGATATTTTCTGTCACTTTTGCCAGTACTACCTCTGTGTCATAAGCTGACGGCTTTAACCAGTGATTTTCTGTTTTTCAGACTCGACGTGGAAATCCAAACACCTCTCTGTGAAGTGTTTTCAGAGTTCATCCCCTGCTGAAAGTCTCCTCAAGGTAATGCTTGTGAATGACAGCAGGCGTATTGTAAGCTAAATTTTTGAAAAATGTTTCTTGCTCATCCAAAGAGCTTGTGAATTCTATAGTCTATGCTATTCTTCTCAGTGTCAGCATCAGTCTTGCTGCTTAAATATCCATAATTGTCCTTGTTCTGATTATTTTGGGTTAATTTTATAATCGTACTTTCACTTTCCATGCTGTTGTGCAAATTTTGCAGTTTCATATCACTGTGCTATCTTTTAATCTTTTGCAGTCACCTTATTTCTATATACTGCTTGATTTTTTCTCTTTCAGAAGTCAACTTGATTATTGCCTTTAACTGCTCTTAATTTTTGCCACGTCTGCTCAAGCATTCAGTCTATTTCTCTCTTAAAAATAGATTTGGTGTTCATTGTCATGAGCTTGTGCACTTTACTTCTGAAATAGGTCTCAGTCTAGTTCCAGTGTGATTTTTATATCAACTCATTGTGTGGGTTTCAAAAGGATTTCCAGTGTAATGGTTCCTTTTGGATTCTTCAGTGGAAGGTTTATGTGTTCAAATCTTTAAGATTGTGTCTGTGTGCATACATGTGAATGCATCCGAAGACCCACTTCTGTAGGTATATATAAAATATATAGGTACATGTATATATACACCTGCAACTCCCACTGCTGCAGTAAAAACAGAGCATACAGATATGCCTATATCACTGAGTGAGGTTCTCTTTTGAGAAGAGAGGACATTGTGATGACTGTGAGGTTCCTTATAATCTATTGATCTGCTTCCTGAGCTGTGGTGATAGGTTTGTGCTCTGCAGGATGAACAATATCCGTTGTGTTACAGGCTGCAGTCGTGGGGATTTGAGATTCCTACTGACACTTGCAGCACTCTGCTTGCCTTGTCCTGGGCTTCTTCTGGCAGGAAGTCCTCTCATTTGGGAAAATAAAAATGTGTATGTTATTCCCAGTGCTTTGGCTCCTTTTGGTGCAAATTCAAGAGCTAGGATGTAATCAGGAGTCTTTTCAAGTGCTTGCATTGATTGCTGTTACTGCCTTGCTCAGGTCTGGGTGCAGCAAGGTGCTCAGCTGCTCTCCCTGCCTCACTGGTTTGCAGTCTGCTGTTGTAAGGAATGGCTGAGGAGGGATTTCTCTCTTCCTGCGGCTGCCCCAGTGCTTCTTAATTACTTATTTCTCTGGGTGTTTAGAGGCCTGGTTTACAATATGGTTCTTTCTCACAGCAGAAAGATCTTGTCAGCAGAAGATTATGGCACATATAAACTGGTGACATGAGGGTTGTATCTGTCTGCAGTTTCCCTTTGCACTTGCAAGTCAGAGATGTACTGAAAGACCTGTTTCTGAATTTTGAGAGTCAGCATAGCAACACTGAAGGGTGCTATTTCCATGATTTCACTCTTTGGATAGTTAAAGATGATTACAGGGCTGCTCATACATGCAGGTTACACAGAACTGCCAGATGAAAAATCTGTAGCACATACGTGGCACAGCCAGGCAAAATGTTGTGTTAGAAGACTGAGAAATTTAGACTGATTATTCTGGGAAAGTAGTAGTCAAATTAGAGAAAATTAACCTAGTTGGTGGGGGGAAGACAGGGTCAGCAACTTAGAGAAATATGAGTTACACAAATTGGCGATGGAAATTCCTAATCCTTTCGCTTGGCATGTTTCACCTGGTGATTGTGTGCTGTCCTGCTGCCCTGTCCCCATGACTGCCAGCCTCTGGTCCCAAAGGCTCTGGCATTTGTGATGCTAATGCACCTGTAAGCAAGGTGCACACTTGTTAGATCTGATCTCTCACTTTCCTGCCTGAAGGCCCATCAGTCTCTAAGCAGGTCTCAAATATTCAAGTGCATTTTTCAGCTACGAACTCAGGTTTTGTGCATGTGTTAATTATTCATCACTGATAAGAAAGGGAGAAAAAAAAAAACTTGGGAAATTGATGTTTGTATCAGAGGTCATCCCTTCAATTGTATTAATTATATTTATTCCTTCAGATCCCTAGAATGAATTGGTTAGATTGTTCAAGAGAATAAAAATTTGGAATAAAAAGTTCTACTAGTAGTTTTTAAATAACAAATATATTAAAAGGAAGTGAATACAATCTAGATGTGCCCCAAACAACTGGATTAGCATATACAGTAGCAATTCACAGGGGATATTTTTATACAGTGTGTATCAATGGGGTGTATTAATCCAGTTTCTCGTGAGATGGTAATTACACTTCAGGAAAATTTAACATAAATTTCAGCAATTCAAAGCTACATTCTCTGTGGGTTTTTTTGTCGAGATACAGTTAATAGGAGAGTTCATGGTTTATGCAAAATTTTTACTTCACACTTTTCTTGCTTGGGAATTCTTTCTCTGTATCTTTCGTATCATTAAATGTGATCAATTGCAGTTTGGAACTGAAACTTTAGTTACAATCCCAAAGTTACTTGAGTTGTTTAGGTCCACAAACAACCTTGGAGGTCTTTTGAGGAAGGGATATTGGGCAGCAAGTTTCTTTTGTCTGTAAAAGTTTCCACTGCTTCTGTCTTGCTTTGCTGCCTCATATAATATAAAAAAGAACACTTCTAAAAGTGCATATTTGTGGAACTGCTTTAGAAACTTAAAGTACATTGTTTCAGAAACTAAGGTAAAATACAGAAAATAATTTAAATACAACTGCAAATATTGAGGTTGGTACCTAGAGGGATTATAAACTAGGATTTTGCCAATCATGAATAAAAAACAAAGCTCCTGTAATTGCTGGTGTCCTGTGAAAACACTGGATAGAAAGAATAAAGAATTACACAAGTAATTTGGGCTTCTCAGTGGTAATTGATATTTACTCGCTAGTGATGTTGCGGCTGGTTTGGGGTTTTTTTGTTGGGTTTTTTTTTTTTTTTTTTGTT